>NW_027012949.1:132630-215130 GCF_036934945.1 Oncorhynchus masou masou
CTTACATCCTTTATCTATCCTACTGGGTATTAATCCCCTGTAATTCATCCTTACTATCTATCCTACTGTGGTATTAATCCCCTGTAATTCATCCTTACTATCTATCCTACTGGGTATTAATTCTCTGTGATTCATCCTAACTATCTATTCTACTGTGGTATTAATCCCCTGTAATTCATCCTTACTATCTATCCTACTGTGGTATTAATCCCCTGTAATTCATCTTTACTATCTATCCTACTGTGGTATTAATCCCCTGTAATTCATCCTTACTATCTATCCTACTGTGGTATTAATCCCCTGTAATTCATCCTTACTATCTATCCTACTGTGGTATTAATCCCCTGTAATTCATCCTAACTATCTATCCTACTGTGGTATTAATCCCCTGTAATTCATCTTTACTATCTATCCTACTGGGTATTAATCCCCTGTAATTCATCCTTACTATCTATCCTACTGTGGTATTAATCCCCTGTAATTCATCCTAACTATCTATCCTACTGTGGTATTAATCCCCTGTAATTCATCTTTACTATCTATCCTACTGGGTATTAATCCCCTGTAATTCATCCTTACTATCTATCCTACTGGGTATTAATCCCCTGTAATTCATCCTAACTATCTATCCTACTGGGTATTAATTCTCTGTAATTCATCCTTACTATCTATCCTACTGGGTATTAATCCCCTGTAATTCATCCTAACTATCTATCCTACTGGGTATTAATCCCCTGTAATTCATCCTAACTATCTATCCTACTGGGTATTAATTCTCTGTAATTCACCCTTACTATCTATCCTACTGGGTATTAATCCCCCTGTAATTCACCCTTACTATCTATCCTACTGGGTATTAATTCTCTGTAATTCATCCTTACTAACTATCCTACTGTGGTATTAATCTCCTGTAATTCATCCTAACTATCTATCCTACTGGGTATTAATCCCCTGTAATTCATCCTAACTATCTATCCTACTGTGGTATTAATCCCCTGTAATTCATCCTAACTATCTATCCTACTGTGGTATTAATCCCCTGTAATTCACCCTTACTATCTATCCTACTGGGTATTAATTCTCTGTAATTCATCCTTACTAACTATCCTACTGTGGTATTAATCTCCTGTAATTCATCCTAACTATCTATCCTACTGGGTATTAATCCCCTGTAATTCATCCTAACTATCTATCCTACTGTGGTATTAATCCTCTGTAATTCATCCTAACTATCTATCCTACTGTGGTATTAATCCCCTGTAATTCATCCTAACTATCTATCCTACTGTGGTATTAATCCTCTGTAATTCATCCTAACTATCTATCCTACTGTGGTATTAATCCTCTGTAATTCATCCTAACTATCTATCCTACTGTGGTATTAATCCTCTGTAACTCAGTTTTACAGGGATTAATACCACACAGCTCTGTTCCCTGTCTGTCTGGAACGCTCTCTCTCAATCCTGTCCTCGAGAACATGAACGTAGCTCTGTCTGTTTGTCTGTCTGTCTGCCTGCCTGTCTGTATGTCTGTCTGTCTACCTGTCTGGAACGCTCTCTCTCTCTCTATCCTGTCCTCGAGAACATGAACGTAGCTCTGTCTGTTTGTCTGTCTGTCTGCCTGTCTGTCTGTATTCCTGTCTGTCTGTCTACCTGTCTGGAACGCTCTCTCTCTCTATCCTGTCCTCGAGAACATGAACGTAGCTCTGTCTGTCTGTCTGTCTCTGTCTGTCTGTCTGTCTCTGTCTGTCTACCTGTCTGGAACACTCTCTCTATCCTGTCCTCGAGAACATGAACGTCGCTCTGTCTGTCTGTCTGTCTGTCTACCTGTCTGTCTACCTGTCTGTCTGCCTGCCTACCTACCTACTTGTTTGTCTGCCGGTCTGTCTGTCTGTGTCTGTCTGTCTGCCTACTTGTTTGTCTGCCTGCCTGTCTGCCTACCTACCTGCATATCTGTTTGTCTGTCTGCCTACCTGCCTGCCTGTCTGTCTGTCTACCTGTCTGTCTACCTGTCTGTCTGCCTGCCTACCTACCTACTTGTTTGTCTGCCGGTCTGTCTGTCTGTGTCTGTCTGTCTGCCTACTTGTTTGTCTGCCGGCCTGTCTGTCTGTCTGCCTGCCTACCTACCTACCTGCATATCTGTCTGTCTGTCTGCCTGCCTACCTACCTACCTGCATATCTGTTTGTCTGTCTGCCTACCTGCGTGTCTGCCTGCCTGCCTGTCTGTCTACCCGCCTGTCTGTCTGCGTGCGTGTGTATGATGTGCCCAAAACTTTGCCAAGAAAAGAGGGACACCTGGCCAGCCAATCAGGATGCTTCGTATAGGTTTTCCATTTTAACTTTCGGAGTGACAGTTTGACATTCCGAGCGGGGTCAGACGGGGTTAACAGCTCCAACTCCAAGCCCCCTAAAAAAAGCTTAAAACTCAGTCAAGATTTTCCCTGTCAGCCCAGTCTTTGTGTTATTGTCAGGGTTAAAGGTCATGCACATACTCACGTTTGAAGAGGATATATAAAGCACTGATCATATTTCACTAACTTTTTTATTTTATTTCATTCCATTCATTTCATTTTCTGTGGAAATGTTTTTTTTTTGTGGATCTCAGTGGATCTCTATCAATGGACTCCGACTTACATTGATCAACCTGAAGAAAAACAAACTGCTGTTGGGATTTGAACCTAAAAGTAATAAAGTCATGTGTTTTTTAATTGTAAGTGTGTCCTGTCTACTTTTCTTGATATACAGTGTGTCTCAGTGTGTGTGTATCTCAGTGTGTGTGTGTGTGTATCTCAGTGTGTGTGTGTGTGTGTGTGAGTGTCTCAATGTATGTGTGTATCTCAGTGTGTGTGTGTGTGTGTGTCTCAATGTATGTGTGTATCTCAGTGTGTGTGTGTGTGTATCTCAGTGTGTGTGTGTGTCTCAATGTATGTGTGTATCTCAGTGTGTGTGTCTCAGTGTGTGTGTGTGTCTCAATGTATGTGTGTATCTCAGTGTGTGTGTGTGTGACTCAGTGTGTGTGTGAGTGTTGGTGGTGTTATTGATAATGTAAGGTTGAATGGTGTTTACCAATAGTCCAGTGTGTGTGTGTGTGTGTGTATCAGCTTGTGTCTCAGTGTGTGTGACTCATTGTGTGTGTGTGTGTGTGTGTGTGGGTGTGAGTGTTGGTGGTGTTATTGATAATGTAAGGTTGAATGGTATTTGCCAATAGTCCATGTAGGTGTAGGTCATAATAGAGTAGGTAGAGGTAGGCTGTGACACACACACACACACACACACACACACACACACGTCATCTGAGGAGCAGGTAGCTAGAACCCCTTTCAGTGTGTGTGTTGTATTGATAACAGTCTTCTCAGAACTCACTCAGGGAAGACAGCTCCAATAGGAGTGTGTGTGTGTGTGTGTGTGTGTGTTGTATTGATAACAGTCTTCTCAGAGCTCACTCAGGGAAGACAGCTCCAATAGGAGTGTGTGTGTCACCAAAAACATCCCCACCTCTCTGTCGCTCTGGATAAGAGCGTCTGCTAAATGACTTAAATGTAATGTAAATGTTCTGTGTCAGAGTGGCTGTAGAGGCCATTCCCTTCTCCCTGGAATGTGTTGATACATTTCTTCGTCAGAGTGTTTTCTAGCAGACTGTTACCAATCAGCAAGCCAGAAGACAAGGTTCATTCTGATACCAGAAACAGAACCACTCATTCTGGCAACAGGGAAAGCTGCTCTGCTGAGCTCGCAGACATAGACAGAACAGACCAGAAAATAATAGAGAAGAACAAAACAGACCAGAACAACAGTGGATTTTACAAACACACACACACACACACACACACAGGCTGGCCTGACATACTGGACATGCCTGGCTAATTTAGGCTCCACGGTCCTGTCTCCTCTCCTCTCCATTCTCTTCCTGTCTCCTCTCCTCCTCCTTCTCTTCCTGTCTCCTCTCCTCCTCCTCTCTTCCTGTCTCCTCTCCTCCTCCTCCTTCTCTTCCTGTCTCCTCTCCTCTCCTCCTCCTTCTCTTCCTGTCTCCTCTCCTCCCCATTCTCTTCCTGTCTCCTCTCCTCCCCATTCTCTTCCTGTCTCCTCTCCTCCCCATTCTCTTCCTGTCTCCTCTCCTCCCCATTCTCTTCCTGTCTCCTCTCCCTCCCCATTCTCTTCCTGTCCCCTCTCCTCTCCTCCTCATTCTCTTCCTGTCTCCTCTCCTCTCCTCCCCCTTCTCTTCCTGTCTCCTCTCCTCCCCATTCTCTTACTGTCCCCTCTCCTCTCCTCTCCTCCCCATTCTCTTCCTGTCCCCTCTCCTCTCCTCCCCATTCTCTTCCTGTCTCCTCTCCTCTCCTCCCCTTCTCTTCCTGTCTCCTCTCCTCTCCTCCCCATTCTCTTCCTGTCTCCTCTCCTCTCCTCCCCATTCTCTTCCTGTCTCCTCTCCTCCTCATTCTCTTCCTGTCTCCTCCTCCTCCTTCTCTTCCTGTCTCCTCTCCTCTCCTCCCCATTCTCTTCCTGTTTCCTCTCTTCTCCCCCTCCCATTCTCTTCCTGTCTCCTCTCCTCTCCCTCCCCCTTCTCTTCCTGTCTCCTCTCCTCTCCTCCCCATTCTCTTCCTGTCTCCTCTCCTCCTCCTTCTCTTCCTGTCTCCCTCTCCTCTCCTCCCCATTCTCTTCCTGTCTCCTCTCCTCTCCTCCTCATTCTCTTCCTGTCTCCTCTCCTCTCCTCCTCATTCTCTTCCTGTCTCCCTCCTCCTCCTTCTCTTCCTGTCTCCTCTCCTCTCCTCCCCATTCTCTTCCTGTTTCCTCTCTCTCCTCCCCATTCTCTTCCTGTCTCCCTCTCCTCTCCTCCTCATTCTCTTCCTGTCTCCTCTCCTCTCCTCCTCATTCTCTTCCTGTCTCCCCTCCTCCTCCTCTCTTCTTCCTGTCTCCTCTCCTCCTCTTTCTCTTCCTGTCTCCTCTCCTCCCCATTCTCTTCCTGTCTCCTCTCCTCTCCTCCCCATTCTCTTCCTGTCTCCTCTCCTCTCCTCCTCATTCTCTTCCTGTCTCCCTCTCCCTCTCCTCCTCCTTCTCTTCCTGTCTCCTCTCCTCCTCCTTCTCTTCCTGTCTCCTCTCCTCTCCTCCCCCTTCTCTTCCTGTCTCCTCTCCTCTCCTCCCCATTCTCTTCCTGTTTCCTCTCTTCTCCTCCCCATTCTCTTCCTGTTTCCTCTCTTCTCCTCCCCATTCTCTTCCTGTCTCCTCTCCTCCCCATGACTGACTGGGTGAGTGATACACACTGTCCTCCCTGGGTGAGTGATACACACTGTCCTCCCTGGGGTTGAGTGACTGACTAGGTGAGAGATACACACTGTCCTCCCTGGGGCTGGGTGACTGACTGGGTGAGTGATACACACTGTCCTCCCTGGGTGAGTGATACACACTGTCCTCCCTGGGTGAGTGATACACACTGTCCACTGTTCTCCCTGGGGCTGGGTGACTGACTGGGTGAGTGATACACACTGTCCACCCTGGGTGAGTGATACACACTGTCCTCCCTGGGTGAGTGATACACACTGTCCTCCCTGGGTGAGTGATACATACTGTCCACTGTCCTCCCTGGGGCTGGGTGACTGACTGGGTGAGTGATACACACTGTTCTCCCTGGGGCTGGGTGACTGACTGGGTGAGTGATATACTGTCCACTGTTCTCCCTGGGGCTGGGTGACTGACTAGGTGAGTGATACACACTGTTCTCCCTGGGGCTGGGTGACTGACTGGGTGAGTGATACACACTGTCCACTGTTCTCCCTGGGGCTGGGTGACTGACTGGGTGAGTGATACACACTGTTCTCCCTGGGGCTGGGTGACTGACTGGGTGAGTGATACACACTGTCCTCCCTGGGGCTGGGTGACTGACTAGGTGAGTGATATACTGTCCACTGTTCTCCCTGGGGCTGGGTGACTGACTGGGTGAGTGATATACTGTCCTCCCTGGGGCTGGGTGACTGACTAGGTGAGTGATACACACTGTTCTCTCTGGGGCTGGGTGACTGACTGGGTGAGTGATACACACTGTTCTCCCTGGGGCTGGGTGACTGACTGGGTGAGTGATACACACTGTTCTCCCTGGGGCTGGGTGAGTGACTGGGTGAGTGATACACACTGTCCACTGTTCTCCTGGGGCTGGGTGACTGACTGGGTGAGTGATACACACTGTTCTCCCTGGGGCTGGGTGAGTGACTGGGTGAGTGATACACACTGTCCACTGTTCTCCCTGGGGCTGGGTGAGTGACTGGGTGAGTGATACACACTGTTCTCCCTGGGGCTGGGTGACTGACTGGGTGAGTGATATACTGTCCACTGTCCTCCCTGGGGCTGGGTGACTGACTGGGTGAGTGATATACTGTCCACTGTCCTCCCTGGGGCTGGGTGACTGACTGGGTGAGTGATATACTGTCCACTGTCCTCCCTGGGGCTGGGTGAGTTCTTTCCCCAATCAGTTCTATAGGTGGGTTACCAGGTCCCTGTGGTTAAACGGCTGTATAATGGGCTGTGGTGCCATCCAGTGGCTGATTGGGCCCCTGGAGCTCTCCTCCCATCCTGCTGGGTTACCAGGTGTATGGCTGCTTTGGTTTAATCGGAATAACGCCTAGTGAGGCCGATTTTTTATCCAGCGAAGCTGCCTGCTCTGCCCGCCTCTCGAAGTACAGTGTGTATCACTCACCCAGTCAGTCACCCAGTCCCAGCCGAGGTCGGCCCTTCACACACCACAGGAACCACAAAAGGGGACAGAGCCTACTCTTCCAACTCAGGAAACACCCCTCTCCCTTGGCCTGAGACTCCAGCATACTCCCAGGACCTCCAGACCTCCACACCTACTCTACCCGGGAAACACCCCTCTCCCTTGGCCTGAGAGTCCAGCATACTTCCAGGACCTCCAGACCTCCACACCTACTCTACCCGGGAAACACCCCTCTCTCTGGGCATCAGCCATCACCACATCTCAGTCACTTCCAGAACCTCACCCACCAGGTGAAACTGGGATTATGGGCTCTGGGGTCTGATTACTCCACACCCTGCCCCCAAACGGAAAAACAAAAACAATAGATTTGTCATTATTTAATTTCTGTCGATTTCCGTTTTTTCCATCAGAAAGCAAAATCGAAAAAAACATTTTTTTTTTGGTTTTTCCGTTTCCAAATGAAACTTCAAATTTCAAGTGACTAAAAAGTCCCTGACCAGGAACACAGTGCTTTTCTGTTTCTAATGCTCCCTCCTGCTCCCTCATTCCCCTGGTAGAAACATAACCTCAACGGTTCCAAAAAACAATAGTGATTAATGTGTGAAAACCCAAAGCACTTCCACCCACAGACAGACAAGGAAAACAACATTGGCTGAGTCCTAAAACAACACCCTTTATGTAAACAGTATACTTCTTTTGGCCAGAGCCCTTTGGGCTCTATATAGGGTGCCATTTGGGATGCAGACTCACAAAGAAAAACAACATACTGATTCACAGTAACCAGGGGTGTGTTACTGGAGTAGGACAGTAACCAGGGGTGTGTTACTGGAGTAGGACAGTAACCAGGGGTGTGTTACTGGAGAAGGACAGTAACCAGGGGTGTGTTACTGGAGTAGGACAGTAACCAGGGGTGTGTTACTGGAGTAGGACAGTAACCAGGGGTGTGTTACTGGAGTAGGACAGTAACCAGGGGTGTGTTACTGGAGTAGGACAGTAACCAGGGGTGTGTTACTGGAGTAGGACAGTAACCTGGGGGTGTGTTACTGGAGTAGGACAGTAACCAGGGGTGTGTTACTGGAGTAGGACAGTAACCAGGGGTGTGTTACTAGAGTAGGACAGTAACCAGGGGTGTGTTACTGGAGTAGGACAGTAACCAGGGGTGTGTTACTGGAGTAGGACAGTAACCAGGGTGTGTTACTGGAGTAGGACAGTAACCAGGGGGTGTTACTGGAGTAGGACAGTAACCAGGGGGGGGTGTTACTGGAGTAGGACAGTAACCAGGGGTGTGTTACTGGAGTAGGACAGTAACCAGGGGTGTGTTACTGGAGTAGGACAGTAACCAGGGGGTGTGTTACTGGAGTAGGACAGTAACCAGGGGTGTTACTGTTACTGGAGTAGGACAGTAACCAGGGGTGTGTTACTGGAGTAGGACAGTAACCAGGGGTGTGTTACTGGAGTAGGACAGTAACCAGGGGTGTGTTACTGGAGTAGGACAGTAACCAGGGGGTGTGTTACTGGAGTAGGACAGTAACCAGGGGTGTGTTACTGGAGTAGGACAGTAACTAGGGGGTGTGTTACTGGAGTAGGACAGTAACCAGGGGTGTGTTACTGGAGTAGGACAGTAACCAGGGGTGTGTTACTGGAGTAGGACAGTAACCAGGGGTGTGTTACTGGAGTAGGACAGTAACCAGGGGTGTGTTACTGGAGTAGGACAGTAACCAGGGGTGTGTTACTGGAGTAGGACAGTAACCAGGGGTGTGTTACTGGAGTAGGACAGTAACCAGGGGTGTGTTACTGGAGTAGGACAGTAACCAGGGGTGTGTTACTGGAGTAGGACAGTAACCAGGGGTGTGTTACTGGCAGGAGTAGGACAGTAACAGTAAGGGGTGTGTTACTGGAGTAGGACAGTAACCAGGGGTGTGTTACTGGAGTAGGACAGTAACCAGGGGTGTGTTACTGGAGTAGGACAGTAACCAGGGGTGTGTTACTGGAGTAGGACAGTAACCAGGGGTGTGTTACTGGAGTAGGACAGTAACCTGGGGTGTGTTACTGGAGTAGGACAGTAACCAGGGGTGTGTTACTGGAGTAGGACAGTAACAGGGGTGTGTTACTGGAGTAGGACAGGGGTGTGTTACTGGAGTAGGACAGTAACCAGGGGTGTGTTACTGGAGTAGGACAGTAACCAGGGGTGTGTTACTGGAGTAGGACAGTAACCAGGGGTGTGTTACTGGAGTAGGACAGTAACCAGGGGTGTGTTACTGGAGTAGGACAGTAACCAGGGGTGTGTTACTGGAGTAGGACAGTAACCAGGGGTGTGTTACTGGAGTAGGACAGTAACCAGGGGTGTGTTACTGGAGTAGGACAGTAACCAGGGGTGTGTTACTGGAGTAGGACAGTAACCAGGGGTGTGTTACTGGAGTAGGACAGTAACCAGGGTGTGTTACTGGAGTAGGACAGTAACCAGGGGGGGTGTTACTGGAGTAGGACAGTAACCAGGGGTGTGTTACTGGAGTAGGACAGTAACCAGGGGTGTGTTACTGGAGTAGGACAGTAACCAGGGGTGTGTTACTGGAGTAGGACAGTAACCAGGGGTGTGTTACTGGAGTAGGACAGTAACCTGGGGTGTGTTACTGGAGTAGGACAGTAACCAGGGGTTACTGTGTAACTGGGGTGTGTTACTGGAGTAGGACAGTAACCAGGGGTGTGTTACTGGAGTAGGACAGTAACCAGGGGTGTGTTACTGGAGTAGGACAGTAACCAGGGGGTGTGTTACTGGAGTAGGACAGTAACCAGGGGTGTGTTACTGGAGTAGGACAGTAACCAGGGGTGTGTTACTGGAGTAGGACAGTAACCAGGGGTGTGTTACTGGAGTAGGACAGTAACCAGGGGTGTGTTACTGGAGTAGGACAGTAACCAGGGGTGTGTTACTGGAGTAGGACAGTAACCAGGGGTGTGTTACTGGAGTAGGACAGTAACCAGGGGTGTGTTACTGGAGTAGGACAGTAACCAGGGGTGTGTTACTGGAGTAGGACAGTAACCAGGGGTGTGTTACTGGAGTAGGACAGTAACCAGGGGTGTGTTACTGGAGTAGGACAGTAACCAGGGGTGTGTTACTGGAGTAGGACAGTAACCAGGGTGTGTTACTGGAGTAGGACAGTAACCAGGGGTGTGTTACTGGAGTAGGACAGTAACCAGGGGTGTGTTACTGGAGTAGGACAGTAACCTGGGGTGTGTTACTGGAGTAGGACAGTAACCAGGGGTGTGTTACTGGAGTAGGACAGTAACCAGGGGTGTGTTACTGGAGTAGGACAGTAACCAGGGTGTGTTACTGGAGTAGGACAGTAACCAGGGGTGTGTTACTGGAGTAGGACAGTAACCAGGGGTGTGTTACTGGAGTAGGACAGTAACCAGGGGTGTGTTACTGGAGTAGGACAGTAACCATCCTGCTAAATCACAAGGATACCAGGTAGCTCATTTAGTCCCTGCTAAATCACAAGGATACCTGGTAGCTCATTTAGGCAGGGTAGCCTAGTGGTTAGAGCGTTGGA
Organism: Oncorhynchus masou masou; assembly: GCF_036934945.1. Taxonomy (NCBI): domain Eukaryota; kingdom Metazoa; phylum Chordata; class Actinopteri; order Salmoniformes; family Salmonidae; genus Oncorhynchus; species Oncorhynchus masou. The sequence goes on from NW_027012949.1 coordinate 142,878, forward strand.
CTAGTAACTGAAAGGTTGCAAGTTCTAATCCCCAAGCTGACAAGGTACAAATCTGTCGTTCTGCCCCTGAACTGGCACTTAACCCACTGTTCCTAGGCCGTCATTGAAAATAAGAATTTGTTCTTAACTGACTTGCCTAGGAAAATTAAAGTAAAATAAAAAATAAAAAAAAATTAGTCCCTGCTAAATCACAAGGATACCAGGTAGCTCATTTAGTCCCTGCTAAATCACAAGGATACCAGGTAGCTCATTTAGTCCCTGCTAAATCACAAGGATACCAGGTAGCTCAGTTAGTCAACCAGTCCCAACCCCATAACCACCAGTCCTAACCCCATAACCACCAGTCCCAACCCCATAACCACCAGTCCTAACCCCATAACAACCAGTCCCAACCCCATAACCACCAGTCCTAACCCCATAACCACCAGTCCCAACCCCATAACAACCAGTCCCAACCCCATAACCACCAGTCCCAACCCCATAACAACCAGTCCTAACCCCATAACCACCAGTCCTAACCCCATAACCACCAGTCCTAACCCCATAACAACCAGTCCTAACCCCATAACAACCAGTCCCAACCCCATAACCACCAGTCCTAACCCCATAACCACCAGTCCCAACCCCATAACCACCAGTCCCAACCCCATAACCACCAGTCCCAACCCCATAACCACCAGTCCCAACCCCATAACCACCAGTCCCAACCCCATAACCACCAGTCCCAACCCCATAACAACCAGTCCTAACCCCATAACAACCAGTCCCAACCCCATAACCACCAGTCCCAACCCCATAACCACCAGTCCCAACCCCATAACCACCAGTCCCAACCCCATAACCACCAGTCCCAACCCCATAACCACCAGTCCCAACCCCATAACCACCAGTCCCAACCCCATAACCACCAGTCCCAACCCCATAACCACCAGTCCTAACCCCATAACAACCAGTCCTAACCCCATAACCACCCGTCCTAACCCCATAACAACCAGTCCCAACCCCATAACCACCAGTCCTAACCCCATAACAACCAGTCCTAACCCCATAACAACCAGTCCTAACCCCATAACCACCAGTCCTAACCCCATAACCACCGTCCTAACCCCATAACCACCCGTCCTAACCCCATAACAACCAGTCCTAACCCCATAACCACCAGTCCCAACCCCATAACCACCAGTCCTAACCCCATAACAACCAGTCCCAACCCCATAACCACCAGTCCTAACCCCATAACAACCAGTCCCAACCCCATAACAACCAGTCCCAACTCTATCATAAAATACCAGAGGCAAGGACAAACTCCCTCTCCCATTGGCTATCTTCGGTATAGCCGGCAACTCCCTCTCCCATTGGCTATCTTCGGTATAGCCGGCAACTCCCTCTCCCATTGGCTATCTTCGGTATAGCCTGCAACTCCCTCTCCCATTGGTTAGTAAGTTGAGACAGGCATGCCTGTAATTTTTATTTCCAATCAGTCATCTAAGCGAGCTCTACGCAAGTACACACACAAACTCTCTACACACACACAATCACACAGACACTCTGCCTCACACACACACACTCTATCTCTACACACACACCTTAAGCCCACCAATTCATGTTCAGACAAAAAAAATGTCTCTGAACACACATACACACTATGCCAAGCAGGCAGCAGAAGGAAGGATCTGGTCCAGGTCAGTGTGTTATATAGTAGTTGGTCCAGGTCAGTGTGTTATATAGTAGTTGGTACAGGTCAGTGTGTTATATAGTAGTTGGTCCAGGTCAGTGTGTTATATAGTAGTTGGTCCAGGTCAGTGTGTTATATAGTAGTTGGTCCAGGTCAGGTCAGTGTGTTATATAGTATTTGGTCCAGGTCAGTGTGTTATATAGTAGTTGGTCCAGGTCAGTGTGTTATATAGTAGTTGGTCCAGGTCAGGTCAGTGTGTTATATAGTAGTTGGTCCAGGTCAGTGTGTTATATAGTAGTTGGTCCAGGTCAGTGTGTTATATAGTAGTTGGTCCAGGTCAGTGTGTTATATAGTAGTTGGTCCAGGTCAGGTCAGTGTGTTATATAGTAGTTGGTCCAGGTCAGTGTGTTATATAGTAGTTGGTCCAGGTCAGTGTGTTATATAGTAGTTGGTCCAGGTCAGTGTGTTATATAGTAGTTGGTCAGGTCAGGTCAGTGTGTTATATAGTAGTTGGTCCAGGTCAGGTCAGTGTGTTATATAGTAGTTGGTCCAGGTCAGCGTGTTATATAGTAGTTGGTCCAGGTCAGTGTGTTATATAGTAGTTGGTACAGGTCAGTGTGTTATATAGTAGTTGGTCCAGGTCAGTGTGTTATATAGTAGTTGGTCCAGGTCAGTGTGTTATATAGTAGTTGGTCCAGGTCAGTGTGTTATATAGTAGTTGGTCCAGGTCAGTGTGTTATATAGTAGTTGGTCCAGGTCAGTGTGTTATATAGTAGTTGGTCCAGGTCAGTGTGTTATATAGTAGTTGGTCCAGGTCAGTGTGTTATATAGTAGTTGGTCCAGGTCAGGTCAGTGTGTTATATAGTAGTTGGTCCAGGTCAGGTCAGTGTGTTATATAGTAGTTGGTCCAGGTCAGTGTGTTATATAGTAGTTGGTCCAGGTCAGTGTGTTATATAGTAGTTGGTCCAGGTCAGGTCAGTGTGTTATATAGTAGTTGGTCCAGGTCAGTGTGTTATATAGTAGTTGGTCCAGGTCAGTGTGTTATATAGTAGTTGGTCCAGGTCAGGTCAGTGTGTTATATAGTAGTTGGTCCAGGTCAGTGTGTTATATAGTAGTTGGTCCAGGTCAGTGTGTTATATAGTAGTTGGTCCAGGTCAGGTCAGTGTGTTATATAGTAGTTGGTCCAGGTCAGTGTGTTATATAGTAGTTGGTCCAGGTCAGGGTGTTATATAGTAGTTGGTCCAGGTCAGTGTGTTATATAGTAGTTGGTCCAGGTCAGTGTGTTATATAGTAGTTGGTCCAGGTCAGTGTGTTATATAGTAGTTGGTCCAGGTCAGTGTGTTATATAGTAGTTGGTCCAGGTCAGTGTGTTATATAGTAGTTGGTCCAGGTCAGGTCAGTGTGTTATATAGTAGTTGGTCCAGGTCAGGTCAGTGTGTTATATAGTAGTTGGTCCAGGTCAGTGTGTTATATAGTAGTTGGTCCAGGTCAGTGTGTTATATAGTAGTTGGTCCAGGTCAGTGTGTTATATAGTAGTTGGTCCAGGTCAGTGTGTTATATAGTAGTTGGTCAGTGTGTTATATAGTAGTTGGTCCAGGTCAGGGTGTTATATAGTAGTTGGTCCAGGTCAGTGTGTTATATAGTAGTTGGTCCAGGTCAGTGTGTTATATAGTAGTTGGTCCAGGTCAGGTCAGTGTGTTATATAGTAGTTGGTCCAGGTCAGTGTGTTATATAGTAGTTGGTCCAGGTCAGTGTGTTATATAGTAGTTGGTCCAGGTCAGGTCAGTGTGTTATATAGTAGTTGGTCCAGGTCAGTGTGTTATATAGTAGTTGGTCCAGGTCAGTGTGTGTTATATAGTAGTTGGTCCAGGTCAGTGTGTTATATAGTAGTTGGTCCAGGTCAGTGTGTTATATAGTAGTTGGTCCAGGTCAGTGTGTTATATAGTAGTTGGTCCAGGTCAGTGTGTTATATAGTAGTTGGTCCAGGTCAGTGTGTTATATAGTAGTTGGTCCAGGTCAGTGTGTTATATAGTAGTTGGTCCAGGTCAGTGTGTTATATAGTAGTTGGTCCAGGTCAGTGTGTTATATAGTAGTTGGTCCAGGTCAGTGTGTTATATAGTAGTTGGTCCAGGTCAGACCAGAGCTGTGCCAAGGCAGTATAATAATACACAACTCCACAAGCTGGCTATAATAGACTCACTGTATAACAGCAGTATATGAAAACAACATGGTTGAAGGTTGTATTGATTTTTGAATGAATGGAGTCCTGACTTCTGATTCAGTAATGATCCTGGCGATACAGCCTGGTCAGGAGGAAGACCAATGGCGCCCCTGGTGGATACTACTGATAATTGAACATTTCAGATCTATAGGGAAGATCATTTACACAAATCAAACTTTTCTTAGGCAGATGCTGGATATCAGCAATTATGTTCAGAAAGCTGATAGGATACTGACGTTTGTCTGTATTGATATACACAACCTACTCTTGACTTTCAAGGGGAACAAATTATAGAATCCCCCAAAAAATTACATAAAAAAACAGATGTCTTGATTGGTTAAGCATAAACCCCACCCCCTAGATACTATCAATATATTAGACATGGTGCATGCTGGTCCATTCTCTACTTAATGTCTTCCTATCAGCTCCTCGTGTAGCAGAGGGCCTCACCGATACACAAACAACATCTAGAATACAGGAAGCATCTTTCAAATCCATCCAATCACAACAAACATGCTTCATAAAGCACCTGAGATCAAACAACAACAACTGGTACCGTGTTATACCTCATCAAATAACCACCATCAGCTGTTCCCTTCAAACAGACCCCAACTTAGCACATTCTAGAACAGAACTATTACATCAGCTGTTCCCTTCAAACAGACCCCAACTTAGCACATTCTAGAACAGAACTATTACATCAGCTGTTCCCTTCAAACAGACCCCAACTTAGCACATTCTAGAACAGAACTATTACATCAGCTGTTCCCTTCAAACAGACCCCAACTTAGCACATTCTAGAACAGAACTATTACATCAGCTGTTCCCTTCAAACAGACCCCAACTTAGCACATTCTAGAACAGAACTATTACATCAGCTGTTCCCTTCAAACAGACCCCAACTTAGCACATTCTAGAACAGAACTATTACATCAGCTGTTCCCTTCAAACAGACCCCAACTTAGCACATTCTAGAACAGAACTATTACATCAGCTGTTCCCTACAATCAAACAGGTTGGATAATGAACCAACTTACAATCAAACATTCTAGAACAGACTGAACCCAATTACAATCAAACAGCTGTTCCCTTCAAACAGACCCCAACTTAGCACATTCTAGAACAGAACTATTACATCAGCTACAATCAAACATGGGGGAGGTTGGATAATGAACCCTCCCTACAATCAAACATGGGGGAGGTTGGATAATGAACCTACAATCAAACTTAGCACATCAAACTAGATACAGAACTACAATCAAACATGGGGGAGTTATAAAATCAATCAAACATTTGAGAATCAAACTGGATAATGAACCCTTCCTACAATAAAAAATGGATAATGAACCCCTCCCTACAATAAAACATGGGGAGGTTGGATAATGAACCCTCCCTACAATAAAACATGGGGAGGTTGGATAATGAACCCTCCCTACAATCAAACATGGGGAGGTTGGATAATGAACCCTTCCTACAATCAAACATGGGGGAGGTTGGATAATGAACCCTCCCTACAATCAAACATGGGGAGGTTGGATAATGAACCCTCCTTACAATCAAACATGGGGAGGTTAATGAATCCTCCTTACAATCAAACATGGGGGAGGTTGGATAATGAACCCTACCTACAATCAAACATGGGGGAGGTTGGATAATGAACCCTCCCAACAATAAAACATGGGGGAGGTTGGATAATGAACCCTTCCTACAATAAAACATGGGGAGGTTGGATAATGATCCCTTCCCTCCCAACAATAAAACATGGGGGAGGTTGGATAATGATCCCTTCCCTCCCAACAATCAAACATGGGGAGGTTGGATAATGAACCCTTCCTACAATCAAACATGGGGGAGGTTGGATAATGAACCCTACCTACAATCAAACATGGGGAGGTTGGATAATGAACCCTACCTACAATCAAACATGGGGGAGGTTGGATAATGAACCCTACCTACAATCAAACATGGGGGAGGTTGGATAATGAACCCTACCTACAATCAAACATGGGGAGGTTGGATAATGAACCCTCCCTACAATCAAACATGGGGGAGGTTGGATAATGAACCCTCCCTACAATCAAACATGGGGGAGGTTGGATAATGAACCCTCCCTACAATCAAACATGGGGAGGTTGGATAATGAAACAATCAAACATGGGGGATGGATAATGAACCCTACCTACAATCAAACATGGGGAGGTTGGATAATGAACCCCCCTACAATCAAACATGGGGAGGTTGGATAATGAACCCTACCTACAATCAAACATGGGGAGGTTGGATAATGAACCCCCCTACAATCAAACATGGGGGAGGTTGGATAATGAACCCTCCTACAATCAAACATGGGGGAGGTTGGATAATGAACCCTTCCTACAATCAAACATGGGGAGGTTGGATAATGAACCCTCCTACAATCAAACATGGGGAGGTTGGATAATGAACCCTCCCTACAATCAAACATGGGGAGGTTGGATAATGAACCCTACCTACAATCAAACATGGGGAGGTTGGATAATGAACCCTCCCTACAATCAAACATGGGGAGGTTGGATAATGAACCCTCCCTACAATCAAACATGGGGGAGGTTGGATAATGAACCCTCCTACAATCAAACATGGGGAGGTTGGATAATGAACCCTCCCTACAATCAAACATGGGGAGGTTGGATAATGAACCCTTCCTACAATCAAACATGGGGATGGTGGGTTGGATAATGAACCCTCCCTACAATCAAACATGGGGAGGTTGGATAATGAACCCTTCCTACAATCAAACATGGGGAGGTTGGATAATGAACCCTCCTACAATCAAACATGGGGAGGTTGGATAATGAACCCTCCCTACAATCAAACATGGGGGAGGTTGGATAATGAACCCTCCCTACAATCAAATGGGGAGGTTGGATAATGAACCCTCCCTACAATCAAACATGGGGGAGGTTGGATAATGAACCCTCCCTACAATCAAACATGGGGAGGTTGGATAATGAACCCTCCTACAATAAACAATCAAACATGGGGGAGGTTGGATAATGAACCCTCCTACAATCAAACATGGGGAGGTTGGATAATGAACCCTCCCTACAATAAACATGGGGGAGGTTGGATAATGAACCCTCCCTACAATAAATCTTGGGGAGGTTGGATAATGCTGGGGGTTTTGTGCAAGACACCAATAAATCTGAAGATGCTAAAGGTGTTTTGAAGAATGGATTGTTCAATATGTGCCCATTATTCTATAAAACATTTCTTCAAGGTCTGTCAAGTTGCTAGACAGCCATTTTCCTGTTTTGCCACTGATTTTCAAGCCAATTTAAGTTTTTAAAAAGGCCAGGAACATTCAATATCATCTTGGTAAGCAACTCCAGTGTATATTTGGCCTTGTGTTGTAGGTTATTGTCCTGCTGAAAGGTGAATTCATCTCCCAGTGTCTGGTGGAACGCAGACTGAACCAGGTTTTCCTCTCAGAGTTTTCCTATGCGTATCTCTATTCCCTGGTAGGCCGTCAATGTAAATAAGAATTTGATCTTAACTGACTTGTCTAGTTAAATAAAAGGTTCAATCATATTATTTTTTAAATCCCATTATTTCTATCCTAAAAAGCTCCCTAGTCCTTGCAGATAAGACGATACAGCCAGCCACCGTGCTGGGAAATATGAAGAGTGGTACTCAGTGATGTGTTGGATTTGCCCCAAACATAATGGAAGCATTCTGGACAAAAATACAATTTGCCATTTTTTTTTACAGTATTACTTTAGTGCCTTGTTGCAAACAGGATGCACATTCTGGAATGTTTTATTCTGTACAGGCTTCCTTCTCTTCACTCTGTCATTTAGGGTAGGATATTCAATGTCTGCTTTTAATCCCCCCCAATCTACCAATAGGAGCCTTTCTTTGTGAAGCATTGGAAAACCTTTGTGGTTGAATCTGTGTTTGAAATTCACTGTTCGACTGAGGGACATGACAGATAATTGTGTGTGGGGTACAGAGATGGGTTAGTCATTTAAAAATCATGTTAAAACGCACAGAGTGAGTCCATGCAACTTGTTATGTGACTTGTGAAGCACATTTTTACTCCTGAACTTATTGAGGCTTTTCCAAAACAAAAGGATGGAATCATAATTGATTTTTAGACTTTTCAGATTTTCATTTTTTATTAATTTGTAAAACAATTATAAAAACATAACTCCACTTTGACACATGGGGTATTACGATGTCATTACGGGGTATTGCGATGTCATTAAGGGGTATTGCGATGTCATTATGGGGTATTGTGATGTCATTATGGGGTATTGTGATGTCATTATGGGGTATTGCGTTGTCATTAAGGGGTATTGCGATGTCATTAAGGGTATTGCGATGTAATTATGGGGTATTGTGATGTCATTAAGGGGTATTGTGATGTCATTTTTTATTTCACCTTTATTTAACCAGGTAGGCTAGTTGAGAACAAGTTCTCATTTACAACTGCGACCTGGCCAAGATAAAGCATAGCAGTGTGAACAGACAACACAGAGTTACACATGGAGTAAACAATTAACAAGTCAATAACACAGTAGAAAAAAAAGGGGAGTCTATATACAATGTGTGCAAAAGGCATGAGGAGGTAGGCGAATAATTACAATATTGCAGATTAACACTGGATTGATAAATGATCATGTACAGGTAGAGATATTGGTGTGCAAAAGAGCAGAAAAGTAAATAAATAAAAACAGTGTGGGGATGAGGTAGGTGAAAATGGGTGGGCTATTTACCAATAGATTATGTACAGCTGCAGCGATCGGTTAGCTGCTCAGATAGCTGATGTTTGAAGTTGGTGAGGGAGATAAAGGTCTCCAACTTCAGCGATTTTGCAATTCGTTCCAGTCACAGGCAGCAGAGTACTTGAACGAAAGGCGGCCGAATGAGGTGTTGGATTTAGGGATGATCAGTGAGATACACCTGCTGGAGCGCGTGCTACGGGTGGGTGTTGCCATCGTGACCAGTGAACTGAGATAAGGCGGAGCTTTACCTAGCATGGCCTTGTAGACGACCTGGAGCCAGTGGGTCTTGCGACGAATATGTAACGAGGGCCAGCCGACTAGAGCATACAAGTCGCAGTGGTGGGTAGTATAAGGTGCTTTAGTGACAAAACGGATGGCACTGTGATAAACTGCATCCAGTTTGCTGAGAAGAGTGTTGGAAGCAATTTTGTAGATGACATCGCCGAAGTCGAGGATCGGTAGGATAGTCAGTTTTACTAGGGTAAGCTTGGCAGCGTGAGTGAAGGAGGCTTTGTTACGGAATATTATATTATTATATATACATTATATATATATTGCGATGTCATTGTGGGGTATTGCAATGTCATTGTGGGGTATTGCGATGTCATTATGGGGTATTGCGATGTCATTATGGGGTATTGCGATGTCATTATGGGGTATTGCGATGTCATTGTGGGGTATTGCAATGTCATTATGGGGTATTGCGATGTCATTATGGGGTATTGCGATGTCATTATGGGGTATTGCGATGTCATTATGGGGTATTGCGATGTCATTATGGGGTATTGTGATGTCATTATGGGGTATTGCGATGTCATTATGGGGTATTGTGTGTAGGATAGTGACACAACATCTAAATGTCATCAATGTTAAATTCAGGCTGTAACACAACAGAATGTGTATCAAGTCCACATTGGTGGTGGAAGAGATGAGGATCCCCTTCACTGTGTAAAGCCCTTGGAGCTCTGGAAACATACATCCAATCAATCATTATTATCTAGAGCCCTCAAATTCTAATCCGCACCTTGAAGACCTTCCAGTGCTCCTTTCATTATTCTCCTCTGATCAGGGACTGATTTAGACCTGGGACATCAGGTGGGTGATTCCCCTCTGATCAGGGACTGATTTAGACCTGGGACATCAGGTGGGTGATTCCCCTCTGATCAGGGACTGATTTAGACCTGGGACATCAGGTGGGTGATTCCCCTCTGATCAGGGACTGATTTAGACCTGGGACATCAGGTGGGTGATTCCCCTCTAATCAGGGACTGATTTAGACCTGGGACATCAGGTGGGTGATTCTCCTCTAATTAGGGACTGATTTAGACCTGGGACATCAGGTGGGTGATTCCCCTCTGATCAGGGACTGATTTAGACCTGGGACATCAGGTGGGTGATTCCCCTCTGATCAGGGACTGATTTAGACCTGGGACACCAGGTGGGTGATTCCCCTCTAATCAGGGACTGATTTAGACCTGGGACATCAGGTGGGTGATTCCCCTCTAATCAGGGACTGATTTAGACCTGGGACATCAGGTGGGTGATTCCCCTCTAATCAGGGACTGATTTAGACCTGGGACATCAGGTGGGTGATTCCCCTCTAATCAGGGACTGATTTAGACCTGGGACATCAGGTGGGTGATTCCCCTCCGATCAGGGACTGATTTAGACCTGGGACACCAGGTGGGTGATTCCCCTCTAATCAGGGACTGATTTAGACCTGGGACATCAGGTGGGTGATTCTCCTCTAATTAGGGACTGATTTAGACCTGGGACATCAGGTGGGTGATTCCCCTCTGATCAGGGACTGATTTAGACCTGGGACATCAGGTGGGTGATTCCCCTCTAATCAGGGACTGATTTAGACCTGGGACATCAGGTGGGTGATTCCCCTCTAATCAGGGACTGATTTAGACCTGGGACACCAGGTGGGTGATTCTCCTCTAATCAGGGACTGATTTAGACCTGGGACATCAGGTGGGTGATTCCCTCTGATCAGGGACTGATTTAGACCTGGGACACCAGGTGGGTCATATTAACTATCAGGGAGAACAGATTTCCCCAAGAGCTTCATTCTTCTTCTGCATCTTCAAACTGGTCGGCCGTGGTGGTGGTGAGTGCAGCAGTATGATCCCAGTGGCGCCCCAGAGGACAGGAGGGGTATGGTGCATGGAGGGACTGTAGTGGTGGTGTACCTGGACTGGCCAGGGAGAGGGCACACGGCTTGGGTGGGACTGGGAGGGATGGACAACACCTGGGCTCAAAAGGTCCTCTAGGGCTACAGGGAGAGGTGAGGGAGGGGGAGAGGTAGAGGGAAGAGGGGGAAGGAGAGGTGGAGGGGAGAGAGGGGAGAGTTGGTTGAAAGAGGGGGTGGAGGAAAGAGTGAGGGAGGAGAGGTGGAGGAAAGAGAGAGGGAGGAGAGCTGAACCTCGGCAAGACGGAGCTGCTCTTCCTCCCGGGGAAGGACTGCCCGTTCCATGATCTCGCCATCACGGTTGACAACTCCATTGTGTCCTCCTCCCAGAGCGCTAAGAACCTTGGCGTGATCCTGGACAACACCCTGTCGTTCTCAACTAACATCAAGGCGGTGGCCCGTTCCTGTAGGTTCATGCTCTACAACATCCGCAGAGTACGACCCTGCCTCACACAGGAAGCGGCGCAGGTCCTAATCCAGGCACTTGTCATCTCCCGTCTGGATTACTGCAACTCGCTGTTGGCTGGGCTCCCTGCCTGTGCCATCAAACCCCTACAACTCATCCAGAACGCCGCACCCCGTCTGGTGTTCAACCTTCCCAAGTTCTCTCACGTCACCCCGCTCCTCCGCTCTCTCCACTGGCTTCCAGTTGAAGCTCGCATCCGCTACAAGACCATGGTGCTTGCCTACGGAGCTGTGAGGGGAACGGGGCACCGCAGTACCACCAGGCTCTGATCAGGCCCTACACCCAAACAAGGGCACTGCGTTCATCCACCTCTGGCCTGCTCGCCTCCCTACCACTGAGGAAGTACAGTTCCCGCTCAGCCCAGTCAAAACTGTTCGCTGCTCTGGCCCCCCAATGGTGGAACAAACTCCCTCACGACGCCAGGTCAGCGGAGTCAATCACCACCTTCCGGAGACACCTGAAACCCCACCTCTTCAAGGAATACCTAGGATAGGATAAAGTAATCCTTCTCACCCCCCCCCTTAAATGATTTAGATGCACTATTGTAAAGTGGCTGTTCCACTGATGTCAGAAGGTGAATTCACCAATTTGTAAGTCGCTCTGGATAAGAGCGTCTGCTAAATGACTTAAATGTAAATGAGAGGTGGAGGAAAGAGAGAGAGAGGGAGAGTTGGTTGAAAGAGGGGGTGGAGGAAAGAGGGGTGAAAGGAAGAGGGGGTGGAGGGAAAGGGGAGAGGTGGAGGGACGAGAGGGGGTGGAGGGAAGAGAGGGGGGGGGTGGAGGGAAGAGAGGGGGGTGGGGGGGTGGAGGGAAGAGAGGGGGGGGGGGGTGGAGAGAAGAGAGAGGGGGAGAGGTAGAGGGAAGAGAGGGGGTGGAGGGAAGAGAGGGAGGTGGAGGAAGAGGGGTGAAAGGAAGAGGGGGTGGAGGGAAAGGGGAGAGGTGGAGGGAAGAGGGGGGGTGGAGGGAAGAGAGGGGGGTGGGGGGTGGAGGGAAGAGAGAGGGGGTGGGGGGGTGGAGAGAAGAGAGAGGGGGAGAGGTAGAGGGAAGAGAGGGGGGTGGAGGGAAGAGAGAGGGGGTGGAGGGAAGAGAGAGGGGGGTGGAGGGAAGAGAGAGGGGGTGGAGGGAAGAGAGAGGGGGTGGAGGGAAGAGAGAGGGGGGTGGAGGAAAGAGGGAGATGTTTTTATGTTTCAAGTGATTCCCTCCATATCCCAAATAATAGAACTGAAAGTGTATGTGTGTAACATCCTCACCATAACATAGTTTGCTGTTGTTAATCTCTGCTTCCCAGTCCTCCTCCTCTTCTTCAGAGACCACCAGCCGATTCTGGGACCTGGTAACCCCCTCCTCTCCTGTCTTTTCCTCCATCTCTAGGTTACCATCATCTTCATCATCCTTGTAGATGAATATTGGGTAGCGTGTCCAAGTTCTGGGTTCATGGGCATGACCTTGGAACACACACACACACACACACACTCACACTCACACACACACAGGTGTATGCTAATGATTGCTAATCAAGTAGCAGATGCTTACCTACTGAATAGTGGCCAGAAGTTCTGCCTGAAACAATATAGCTGGACAGTGAGTCACACAGACACATGGTTTGTTTCGGTAGCAAGCCATGTTAGCTTGTTAAGTTAGCCCGCTAAAATCACTTGACAAATTCTAGATATAGTTTACACTCAATGCATGTCAACCTGTGAAAATCAACTAAGTGCAGAGAAAAGTAGTGTGATGATCGTAGCTATATGATTCAAATCTAGGATAAGATATTAACTTGTCGTTACAGTTATCACTTACCGTCAGCTAGTTACTCTCATCACCATTCAATGTTGTGATTTACTGCTGGGTAACGACGCGATCATTATAATTCTGTTGGAATGGTGCCGACAGCGACACAACGCGGTTGTGGATGGCATTACAACAGCCATGTAAACGACACTGATATCCGGCAGGGGGGCCAACAGACATGCGTTTCTCAGTAAGACAATTGACTGACAGTTTATTTACGGTGTGTAGGGTGTGCAGGGTCGTCCCACATTCCCCCAATTGGCGGCGGAATTTGGCTCGCGGGTGGTTTTCTGATTTTCTTATTTATTTAATATTGTTGGACATAAAAGACTGCAAAAATACCAGCAAATCAGCTCCAAGTGACTTTATATTAGGAAATCTGTTCCTAAGTATTACCAGGCATAATAGAGAGAAATGTGATCCAATACAAACATAAAGCAAGATTTGAAATGATTATGTTTTAGTCATGTGTTATACCTGTTTGGGCTTCTTGAGGTCAGTTTGCAGTCCACATGATTAGTATGTTCCAGCCCCCTGTCTGAATCAGGGTAGCCTAGTGGTTAGAGTGTAGAGGCAGCAGGGTAGCCTAGTGGTTAGAGTGTAGGGGCGGCAGGGTAGCCTAGTGGTTAGAGTGTAGAGGCGGCAGGGTAGCCTAGTGGTTAGACTGTGGAGGTGGCAGGGTAGCCTAGTGGTTAGAGTGTAGAGGCGGCAGGGTAGCCTAGTGGTTAGAGTGTAGAGGCGGCAGGGTAGCCTAGTGGTTAGAGTGTAGGGGCGGCAGTGTAGCCTAGTGGTTAGAGCGTAGAGGCGGCAGGGTAGCCTAGTGGTTAGAGCGTAGAGGCGGCAGGGTAGCCTAGTGGTTAGAGTGTAGAGGCGGCAGGGTAGCCTAGTGGTTAGAGTGTAGGGGCGGCAGGGTAGCCTAGTGGTTAGAGTGTAGAGGCGGCAGGGTAGCCTCGTGGTTAGAGTGTAGAGGCGGCAGGGTAGCCTCGTGGTTAGAGCGTAGAGGCGGCAGGGTAGCCTAGTGGTTAGAGTGTAGAGGCGGCAGGGTAGCCTCGTGGTTAGAGTGTAGAGGCGGCAGGGTAGCCTCGTGGTTAGAGCGTAGAGGCGGCAGGGTAGCCTAGTGGTTAGAGTGTAGAGGCGGCAGGGTAGCCTCGTGGTTAGAGTGTAGAGGCGGCAGGGTAGCCTCGTGGTTAAGTGTTGGACTAGTAACTGGAATGTTGCAAGTTCAAACTCCTGACAAGGTACAAATCTGTCGTTCTGCCCCTGAACAGGCAGTTAACCCACTGTTCCTAGGCCAGTTAACCCACTGTTCCTAGGCCAGTTAACCCACTGTTCCTAGGCCGTCATTGAAAATAAGAATTTGTTCTTAACTGACTTGCCTGGTTAAATAAAGGTAAAATAAAATAAAACATTGATATAAAAATGTGATAGTATGTAAACACTGCCTATGGGCTTTATAGGAACTAATTCTCTGCTGATTCAGAAATGAGACAAAGTACAGCATTTCCAATGTCATACTTAAAGCATCCATCTCATAGCATGTAACATTCATAAAAAACAGGTCTACATTTAACTTCAATAAGACATTGTAAAGTGTAATAAAAAAAAAACACACCAGAGCCACTCAGTCCTTGGTCATGCCAAAGCAAATTCATTTTATTTACATTTTCAAGTTTGTACAACATCCTATAAGTCCCTGTCAGACCTACAGCACATGAGCAGAACAACATCAGCGATCTTTAGCGTGAGGTGAACACATCACGATATCTCTATCGAAAGCCTGTTCAAATGCCTCACAGATGCATCCTCCTCAATCGCTCGAAGTCATCACTGACCTGACAATGTTAAGACAGGTGTAAACATGATGGCAAACATGCATTCACTTATCCAATCCCTTCCGAATCAGCGATTACATTACCTCAAGGAGAAGATGATGGTAGGATGCATTGTTAAAGCACTCAAATCAGGGCCAGAGATTCACAGTATTCAACCATGGGATTTGTGTTTTCAAGCCTTGGCTGTTTTGAGTCACACAGAATTAGAATGATTCTAATTACCTAGTTCCAGACTCAGCCTATAGGATGTTGTTTATCCGTCCAAGGATCGGCATCCTCTAGTAAACACAGTCGCTACGACAACGTCATTAACATGTGCTATACATTTCCAGGTCACACAGAATATCATCTCTAGGATAGAACTCCTTTTTTTTTTTTTTTTTTTTTTAACTGTATAAAATACTAGTTATTAGAGGTTGGATGAGTCAGTGGCACATCAATACAAACTGTAACTAGATCCTGTAGAAACTTTACAACGTATGAAAAATGCTACGACGACGTGTTGGAAAAGCAAACTGATATAAAAAGCTCACTCACGATGACCAACGGACAAACTAAACAACATGACGACAAAAATAACCTCGGATCTAAATGGTGACACCTCATTGCTCATTTACAAAAGGCACAAAGAAAAATAAGAAAGAAGAGATGAGAAACCATGAAAAAACATGAGAAACCATGAAGAAACATGAGAAACCATGAGAAACCCACGAGAAAACATGAAGAAACCATGAAAAAACATGAGAAACAATGAGAAACCCATGAAGAAACCATGAAGAAACCATGAAAAACCATGAGAAACCATGAAAAACCATGAAAAAACAGCTCATTAGTATAATTTGTGCAACGAAGCAAAACTAGTGTTAGTGTGACATCACACCGACTGTCTACACAGACTCTTCTTTAGAGACACAGTTATTAATGAGGTGAAATCAATGACCTGAAGTCGTGGCTATCTATCCATCTACAGTACAGTGGATTCAACAAGTATCCATCTACAGTACAGTGGATTCAACAAGTATCCATCTACAGTACAGTGGATTCAACAAGTATCCATCTACAGTACAGTGGATTCAACAAGCTACTGTGGTGGGTGTGTGTGTGTGGCACAGTACAATCATGACATACACAGAAAAGAGCTCTCTCCATCTATAGGTATTACAGAACCTATACACTCTATATATGAGCCCCCCTCTCTACATACACCCTAGATCCTAGGATTATCGTCGTGGCGATTCATTGATTACAGTGACTACCATGTTGTTCTCCATAAATGGACAGATCTCACCCCCAATGCTCTGACATCTCCCTTACCCTCAATTCCAGTCTGATCAAAAGACCGTCCGATCTTAAAAAGTCCACAGCGTTTATCATTTTATAGATCTGTATGAAAAATAAACATTTCACCTTTATAGACATTTGTCCTAACGACTCATGTAACTTATTCTCTTAGAGGCAAATCCTAACTTCCACTTTAGGTAACGTTTTCACCTCGTCTCCCTCATCTTGGCATGACTGAGTGAACATTTGGACTTCAGTGGAACGTTCGGTTTCTCCCCTAAATAACGACCACCTTGATACCTCTCGTTGGCCTTTTTCAAAGTCCTGGGTGGGGTCGTGTTCACTATTCGGGCACACCATAGCAAAAACGTTTAGCAACGGAAAACAAAAACATTTGTTCTTATTGGACAAGTTCAGGTAGGTTCTTGTACCGTTTGACTCAGTTTTAAAACAATGTATCCCTATTGAACAGGACCCAATGTTTCCAGTGTAGAATTACATGAGGACCGTAATACAATGTGTTTCCCTACTACGCTCATCTTCTACAGCGACACATAACTCTGTGCACGGTGATTATACACTACTACACAGCACAACAAGCTGGTTATACTGCTGGTATTACCTACACTGTCTATGCATCCCCAATGGCACCCTAATCCCTATGGGCGCTGGTCCAATGTAGTGCACTATATAGGGAATAAGGTATCATTGGGCCCTGGTCCAAAGTAGTGCACTATATAGGGAACAGGGTATCATTGGGCCCTGGCCCAAAGTAGTGCACTATATAGGGAACAGGGTATCATTGGGCCCTGGTCCAAAGTAGTGCACTATATAGGGAACAGGGTATCATTGGGCCCTGGTCCAAAGTAGTGCACTATATAGGGAACAGGGTATCATTGGGCCCTGGTCCAAAGTAGTGCACTATATAGGGAACAGGGTATCATTGGGCCCTGGTCCAAAGTAGTGCACTATATAGGGAACAGGGTATCATTGGGCCCTGGTCCAAAGTAGTGCACTATATAGGGAATAGGGTGTCATTATTATTAACACTTTGTTCACTATGCATCGTTAAGCCTATGAACAACGCTATGACACCAGTACGACGCCTGTCTTAAATGCTTATGACAGGCCATGACACTTCATAACAAGTTATAACCTTCACGCCCAGAGAGTAACTGGATCGTAGAATCAGAAGGTATAATCTTCGCGTCCTCCCGACCAGAGGAATCAGCGTGGAGACTCAACTTGGGGTGAGTCTCAGTGGTCTGATAGTGACCTCATCTCCTTACTTTCCTTTCCTTTCCTTGATTGACATGAGGGAGAGGGAGGGAGGAGGACAGGAGGGAGAGGGAGGGAGGAGGACAGGAGGGAGAGAGGGAGGACAGGAGGGAGGGAGGGAGGAGGACAGGAGGGAGAGGGAGGGAGGGAGGACAGGAGGGAGAGGGAGGGAGGGAGAGGGAGGGGGGGGAGGACAGGAGGGAGAGGGAGGGAGGGAGGGAGGGAGGGAGAGAGGGAGGGAGGGAGGGAGGGAGGGAGGGAGGGAGGGAGGGAGGGAGGGAGGGAGGGAGGGAGGGAGGGAGTCTCAGTGGTCTGAAGTGGCCTCATCTCCTTTACTTTCCTTCCCTTGATTTGCACTGATCAGAGAAGACAGGACAGGTGAAAGGAAACATCTGAGTGGAGCATCTTTCACCTGTCCTGTCAGTGTAGAGGAAAGAGAAGACAAAGAAGAGGAAGTGACTATTGAGACACACCCTTGGTCCCCGTTGCACACCTCACGGTTGATTGATACTGGATCCAGGCATCAAACATCCGAACGGACCATAATATGACCAACGACTCCCATCTCTACCAAGCTATCAGATCTTAACCCGACGGAATCTTAAAATCCCTTGTCTTAACCCACCCACGCTATCTGTTACTTCCTCGTCCGCTCACCCACGACCTTTACCCACTTTTGAACGTGATCGAACAGCTCAGTTAGCCAATCAAAAGTGACGAGCGTCCCATTGTTAAATCAGTAGTAAATGATGACATCGTTGTAGGCTAACGGACGGTCATCCCGGAGCTCGTGAACCCAGAGGGAGAGTGTGTGTCAACCTAACTTATCATCATCATCATCATGAAGTGAACACCATCATAATGCCGCTAGTCTCCGGATAGTGTCATTCTGTAACACAGTTTCTCTTCTTGGCAACATAATAACAGTTCATCATTGGTGGGATAGATAAAGGAGGCGGGACATCTAACAGTTGATTGACAGATAGAGTAGACGGCGAGTTTCAGCTGTAAACCACAGACAGCTTGTCAGTTGTTTTGAGTGTCTGTTGTTTTAAGTTCTGTCCCATCCCCAGGCGTGGAAGAGTGTGTGTGTGTGTGTGTGTGGGTGTGTTTAACTGTTACTCTTGATCTCCAGGATAGAGGGGTTGTGTGTTTAACTCTTGATCTCCAGGATAGAGGGGTTGTGTGTTTAACTCTTGATCTCCAGGATAGAGGGGTTGTGTGTTTAACTCTTGATCTCCAGGATAGAGGGGTTGTGTGTTTAACTCTTGATCTCCAGGATAGAGGGGTTGTGTGTTTAACTGTTACTCTTGATCTCCAGGATAGAGGGGTTGTGTGTTTAACTCTTGATCTCCAGGATAGAGGGGTTGTGTGTTTAACTCTTGATCTCCAGGATAGAGGGGTTGTGTGTTTAACTGTTACTCTTGATCTCCAGGATAGAGGGGTTGTGTGTTTAACTCTTGATCTCCAGGATAGAGGGGTTGTGTGTTTAACTCTTGATCTCCAGGATAGAGGGGTTGTGTGTTTAACTGTTACTCTTGATCTCCAGGATAGAAGGGTTGTGTGTTTAACTGTTACTCTTGATCTCCAGGATAGAAGGGTTGTGTGTTTAACTGTTACTCTTGATCTCCAGGATAGAGGGGTTGTGTGTTTAACTGTTACTCTTGATCTCCAGGATAGAGGGGTTGTGTGTTTAACTGTTACTCTTGATCTCCAGGATAGAGGGGTTGTGTGTTTAACTGTTACTCTTGATCTCCAGGATAGAGGGGTTGTGTGTTTAACTGTTACTCTTGATCTCCAGGATAGAGGGGTTGTGTGTTTAACTGTTACTCTTGATCTCCAGGATAGAGGGGTTGTGTGTTTAACTGTTACTCTTGATCTCCAGGATAGAGGGGTTGTGTGTTTAACTGTTACTCTTGATCTCCAGGATAGAGGGGTTGTGTGTTTAACTCTTGATCTCCAGGATAGAGGGGTTGTGTGTTTAACTGTTACTCTTGATCTCCAGGATAGAGGGGTTGTGTGTTTAACTCTTGATCTCCAGGATAGAGGGGTTGTGTGTTTAACTCTTGATCTCCAGGATAGAGGGGTTGTGTGTTTAACTGTTACTCTTGATCTCCAGGATAGAGGGGTTGTGTGTTTAACTCTTGATCTCCAGGATAGAAGGGTTGTGTGTTTAACTGTTACTCTTGATCTCCAGGATAGAGGGGTTGTGTGTTTAACTGTTACTCTTGATCTCCAGGATAGAGGGGTTGTGTGTTTAACTGTTACTCTTGATCTCCAGGATAGAGGGGTTGTGTGTTTAACTGTTACTCTTGATCTCCAGGATAGAGGGGTTGTGTGTTTAACTCTTGATCTCCAGGATAGAGGGGTTGTGTGTTTAACTCTTGATCTCCAGGATAGAGGGGTTGTGTGTTTAACTCTTGATCTCCAGGATAGAGGGGTTGTGGTCCAGAATTGCCAGGATGATTTTATCCATATACTGTCTAAGACGGAGGTTAACACACTCCTGCTCCTTCAGAGCATCCACCAACTAGAGGAGACGAGGGAGGAGGAGGGAGGACAGGAGGGAGGGGGAGGGAGGGAGGAGGAGGACAGGAGGGAGGGAGGGAACAGGGAGAGGGGAGGGAACAGGGAGAGGGAGGAGGATAGGAGGGAGATGGGAGGGAGGGAGGGAGAGAGAGGAGGACAGGAGGGAGGGAGGTAGGAAGGGTAGGAAGGGGTAGAGAGAGAGAGCGTGAGAGAATGTCAATCAAAAGAGAGATTTTTTAAAACAAATAAAATTACCTTTGACACAAAGTGACTGACATGAGCCTGTAGCTCAACCATCCCCTCTCCTGCTGACTTCTGTATATGTCACCCTACCCCACTCCACTCTACCCCACTCCACCCTACTCCACTCCACCCTACTCCACTCTACCCTACTCCACCCTACTCTACTCTACTCCACCCTACCCTACTCCACTCCACTCTACCCTTCTCCACTCTACCCCACTCCACCCTACCCTACTCCACCCTACCCTACTCCACCCTACCCTACTCCACTCTACCCTACTCCACTCTACCCCACTCCACCCCTCTCCACTCTACCCCTGTCCACTCTACCCCACTCCACTCTACCCTACCCTACTCTACTCTACTCTACCCTACTCCACTCTACCCCACCCCACTCTACCCTACCCCACTCTACCCTACTCCACCCTACCCTACCCCACTCTACCCCACCCTACTCTACCCCACCCTACTCTACCCTACCCCACTCCACTCTACCCTACCCCACTCTACCCTACCCCACTCCACCCTACCCCACCCCACTCCACCCTACCACACTCCACCCCACCCTACTCTACCCTACCCCACTCCATTCTACCCCACTCTACCCTACCCCACCCCACCCTACTCTACCCCACTCCACTCTACCCTACCCCACTCCACTCTACCCTACCCCACTCCACTCCACCCTACCCCACTCCACCCTACCCTACCCTACCCCACTCTACCCCACTCCACTCTACCCCACTCCACTCTACCCCACCCCCTCTCCACTCTACCCCACTCCACTCTACCCCACTCCACTCTACCCTACCCTACTCTACCCTACTCTACCCTACTCCACTCTACCCTACCCCACTCTACCCTACTCCACTCTACCCTACCCCACTCTACCCCACTCCACCCTACCCCACTCCACCCTACCCCACTCCACCCTACTCTACCCCACCCTACTCTACCCTACCCCACTCCATTCTACCCCACTCCACTCTACCCTACCCTACCCCACTCTACCCTACCCCACTCCACCCCTACCCCACCCCACTCCACCCTACCACACTCCACCCCACCCTACTCTACCCTACCCCACTCCATTCTACCCCACTCTACCCTACCCCACCCCCACCCTACTCTACCCCACTCCACTCTACCCTACCCCACTCCACTCTACCCTACCCCACTCCACTCCACCCTACCCCACTCCACCCTACTCCACTCCACTCTACCCTACCCCACTCTACCCCACTCCACTCTACCCTACCCCACTCCACTCTACCCTACCCCACTCCACTCCACCCTACCCCACTCCACTCTACCCCACTCTACCCTACCCTACTCTACCCTACCCTACCCCACTCTACCCTACTCCACTCTACCCTACTCCACTCTACCCCACTCCACCCTACCCTACCCCTCTCCACTCTACCCCACTCCACTCTACCCTACTCTACCCCACTCCACCCTACCCCACTCCACCCTACCCTACTCCACCCCACTCCACTCTACCCTACCCCACTCTACCCCACTCCACTCTACCCCACTCTACCCTACCCCACTCTACCCTACCCCACTCTACCCTACCCCACTCTACCCTACCCCACTCCACCCTACCCCACCCCACAGTCAGACCCTCTCACCTCGTCCCTAGAAGCGTTGTCTATCTCAGCAGCCAGTGACTGGGCCTTGGTGTGGCAGGCAAACAGGTTCTCAGCTTCATACAGACTCAGACTGACTCCACCCCACTCTACCCTACCCCACTCTACCCTACCCCACTCTACCCTACCCCACTCTACCCCACTCCACTCTACCCCACTCTACCCTAGCCCACTCTACCCCAGCCCACCCTACCCCACCCCACTCCACCCCACAGTCAGACCCTCTCACCTCGTCCCTAGAAGCGTTGTCTATCTCAGCAGCCAGTGACTGGGCCTTGGTGTGGCAGGCAAACAGGTTCTTAGCTTCATACAGACTCAGACTGACTCCACCCCACTCTACTCTACCCCACTCTACCCCACTCTACCCCACTCCACTCTACCCTACCCCACTCCACCCTACCCCACTCCACCCTACCCTACCCCACCCCACTCTACCCCACCCCACCCCACTCTACCCCACCCCACTCTACCCCACCCCACAGTCAGACCCTCTCACCTGCGTCCCTAGAAGCGTTGTCTATCTCAGCAGCCAGTGACTGGGCCTTGGTGTGGCAGGCAAACAGGTTCTCAGCTTCATACAGACTCAGACTGACTCCACCCCACTCTACCCTACCCCACTCTACCCTACCCCACTCTACCCCACCCCACTCTACCCTACCCCACTCTACCCTACCCCACTCTACCCTACCCCACTCTACCCCACCCCACTCTACCCCACCCCACTCTACCCCACCCCACCCCACTCTACCCCACCCCACTCTACCCCACCCCACTCTACCCTACCCCCACTCTACCCTACTCCACTCTACCCCACTCTACCCTACCCCACCCTACCCCACCCTACTCTACCCCACTCCACCCCACTCTACCCCACAGTCAGGCCCTCTCACCTCGTCCCTAGAAGCGTTGTCTATCTCAGCAGCCAGTGACTGGGCCTTGGTGTGGCAGGCAAACAGGTTCTCAGCTTCATACAGACTCAGACTGACTCCACCCCACTCTACCCTACCCCACTCTACCCTACCCCACTCTACCCCACCCCACCCCACTCTACCCCACCCCACTCTACCCCACCCCACTCTACCCTACCCTACCCCACCCCACAGTCAGACCCTCTCACCTCGTCCCTAGAAGCGTTGTCTATCTCAGCAGCCAGTGACTGGGCCTTGGTGTGGCAGGCAAACAGGTTCTCAGCTTCATACAGACTCAGACTGACTCCACCCCACTCTACCCTACCCCACTCTACCCTACCCCACTCTACCCTACCCCACTCTACCCCACCCCACTCTACCCCACCCCACTCTACCCCACCCCACTCTACCCCACCCCACTCTACCCTACCCCACTCTACCCTACCCCACTCTACCCCACCCCACTCTACCCCACCCCACTCTACCCCACCCCACTCTACCCTACCCCACTCTACCCTACCCCACTCTACCCTACCCCACTCCACCCCACCCCACTCTACCCTACCCCACTCTACCCTACCCCACTCTACCCCAGCCCACTCTACCCTACCCCACTCCACCCCACCCCACTCTACCCTACCCCACTCTACCCCACAGTCAGACCCTCTCACCTCGTCCCTAGAAGCGTTGTCTATCTCAGCAGCCAGTGACTGGGCCTTGGTGTGGCAGGCAAACAGGTTCTCAGCTTCATACAGACTCAGACTGACTCCACCCCCACTCTACCCTACCCCACTCTACCCCACTCTACCCTACCCCACTCTACCCTACCCCACTCTACCCCACTCTACCCTACCCCCACTCTACCCTACCCCACTCCACCCTACCCCACTCCACCCTACCCCACTCTACCCCAGCCCACTCTACCCTACCCCACTCTACCCTACCCCACTCCACCCCACCCCACTCTACCCTACCCCACTCTACCCCACAGTCAGACCCTCTCACCTCGTCCCTAGAAGCGTTGTCTATCTCAGCAGCCAGTGACTGGGCCTTGGTGTGGCAGGCAAACAGGTTCTTAGCTTCATACAGACTCAGACTGACTCCACCCCACTCTACCCTACCCCACTCTACCCCACCCTACCCCACCCCACTCTACCCTACTCCACTCTACCCTACTCTACCCTACCCCACTCCACCCTACCCCACTCCACTCCACTCTACCCCACTCTACCCCACCCCACCCTACCCCACTCCACTCCACTCTACCCCACTCTACCCCACCCCACCCTACCCCACCCCACAGTCAGACCCTCTCACCTCGTCCCTAGAAGCGTTGTCTATCTCAGCAGCCAGTGACTGGGCCTTGGTGTGGCAGGCAAACAGGTTCTCAGCTTCATACAGACTCAGACTGACTCCACCCCACTCTACATTTACATTTAAGTCATTTAGCAGACGCTCTTATCCAGAGCTACCCCACTCCACCCCTACCCCACTCCACTCCACTCTACCCCACCCCACCCCACTCTACCCCACCCCACTCCATTCTACCCCACCCCACAGTCAGACCCTCTCACCTCGTCCCTAGAAGCGTTGTCTATCTCAGCAGCCAGTGACTGGGCCTTGGTGTGGCAGGCAAACAGGTTCTTAGCTTCATACAGACTCAGACTGACTCCACCCCACTCTACCCCACTCTACCCCACCCCACTCTACCCCACTCTACCCTACTCTACCCCCACCACTCTACCCCACCCCACAGTCAGACCCTCTCACCTCGTCCCTAGAAGCGTTGTCTATCTCAGCAGCCAGTGACTGGGCCTTGGTGTGGCAGGCAAACAGGTTCTCAGCTTCATACAGACTCAGACTGAGGATCTGACTGTTCAGGTCATCGTTCTGGTCCCGCAGCTTAAAGTTCTCCTGTAGGGTGGAGAGAGAGGGAGGGGGGGGGGGGTGGAGAGAGGGAGGGAGGTAGGAAGGAAGAGGGTGGAGAGAGAGGGAGAGGGGGGTGGAGAGAGAGAGAGAGGGAGAGGGGGTGGAGAGAGAGGGAGAGGGAGAGGGGGAGGGATGGAGGGTAGAGAGAGAGGGAGGGAGGAAGGAGGGAAGAAGGTAGAGAGAGGGAGGGAGGAAGGAGGGAAGAGGGTGGAGTGAGTGAGGGAGTGAGGGAGGGAGAGGGAGGGAGGGAGGAAGGAGGGAAGAGGGTGGAGCGAGTGAGGGAGTGAGAGAGAGGGGAAGGGGAGGAAGGAGGGTGGAGCGAGTGAGGGAGTGATGGAGGGAGAGAGAGGGAGGGAGGGAGGAAGGAGGGAAGAAAGTAGAGAGAGGGAGGGAGGAGGAGGGAAGAGGGTGGAAAGAGGGAGGGAGGAGGGAAGAGGGAGAGGAAGGAGAAAGAGGAGTTAGAATATAAACTCTGAGAAAATGTTTCTAATATTGAACACCTTCCTGATATTGAGTTTCACCTCATTTTGCCCTCAGAGCCTCAATTCGTCAGGGTTTTGTGTATGTCTCTTTGTGTGTTCAGCGTGTGTGTGTACACGTCCAGCGTGTGTGTGTGTCTCTGTGTGTGTCTGTGCGTGCGTGCGTGCCTATATGTGCCTATGTGTGTGTGTCTGTGTGTGTGTGTGTATGTGTGTGTGTGAGCCTCACCTGTTTGAGTCTCTTGACCTCATGCTCCATCTCTATTTCCCGTGTCTTGGCGTTGTATTCTGATAGCCCCGCCCCTGCCCCGCCTCTGAACCCAGCTTAAACAGCTGCAGGTGCTCCAACTCCCGACGCAGGTCCTCTATCAACTACAAAGATGGAAGGAGGGGGTGGGGGGAGAGGGAGGTACAGAGGGAGGGAAGGGGAGAGAGGGAGGGAGAGATGGAGAGGGACAGAGGGAGGTAGAGATGGAGGGGGAGAGAGGGAGACAGAGGGAGGGACAGAGAGGGAGGGAGAGATGGAGAGGGACAGAGGGAGGGACAGAGGGAGGGACAGAGGGAGGGACAGAGGGAGGGACAGAGGGAGGTAGAGATGGAGGGGGAGAGAGGGAGAGATGGAGGGGGACAGGGGGAGAGAGGGAGAGAGAGATGGAGGGGGAGAGAGGGAGAGATGGAGGGGGACAGAGGGAGGGACAGAGGGAGAGTTTGTCTGTCACATCAATGTAGTTTCCTTGGTGGTTAGAAGTTAAAATATAGAAGATGGTGAATTTGGTCACTAAAGTAGTTGAGTGCAATAGGAACGAATGGAGGAAAATATATTGTGTGTGTGTGTGTGTGTGTGTGTGTGTGTGTGTGTGTGTGTGTGTGTGTGTGTGTGTCCGTACCTCCTGCATGGCCTCTCTCTCCTTCTGGAATTCATGTCTGTTCTGCCACAGCTTGTCCATCATCTTCCTCAGAGGTCCATCTCATCCTTCAGCCTCAGACTGGTGTCCTCCAACCGGTCTGTCATACGCTGCTTCTCCTGGGAGAGGGGAGGGAGAGATGGGGGAGAGAGGGAGAGGGGAGAGGAGAGGGAGAGGGGAGAGAGAGAGATGGGGGAGAGGGGAGAGGGGAGAGGGGAGGGATGGGGGAGAGAGGGAGAGGGGAGAGAGGGAGATGGGGGAGAGAGGGAGAGGGGGAGAGAGAGATGGGGGAGAGAGGGGGAGGGGAGAGAGGGAGATGGGGAGAGAGGGAGATGGGGAGAGAGGGAGAGGGGAGGGATGGGGGAGAGAGGGAGAGAGGGGAGGGGAGAGGGGGAGAGAGGGAGAGAGAGAGATGGGGGAGAGAGGGAGATGGGGGGAGAGGGGAGAGAGAGAGATGGGGGAGAGGGGAGAGAGAGAGATGGGGGAGAGAGGAGAGGGGGAGAGAGGGAGAGAGAGAGATGGGGGAGAGAGGAGATGGGGGGAGAGGGATGGGGAGAGAGGGAGAGAGGAGATGGGGGAGAGAGGGAGATGGGGGAGAGGGGAGAGAGAGAGATGGGGGAGAGGGGAGAGAGAGAGATGGGGGAGAGAGGGAGAGGGAGAGAGAGATGGGGGAGAGAGAGAGAGGGAGAGAGGGAGATGGGAGAGAGAGGGAGAGGGGAGAGAGGGAGAGGGGAGGGATGGGGAGAGAGGGAGAGAGGGAGAGGGGGAGAGAGAGAGATGGGGGAGAGGGGAGAGAGAGAGAGATGGGGGAGAGGGGAGAGAGAGAGATGGGGGAGAGAGATGGGGGAGAGAGGGAGATGGGGGAGAGGGAGAGAGAGAGATGGGGGAGAGGGGAGAGAGAGAGATGGGGGAGAGAGGGAGAGGGAGAGAGGGAGAGGGGAGAGAGGGAGAGAGGGAGAGGGAGAGAGGGAGAGGGGGGAGAGATGGGGGAGAGGGAGAGGGGAGAGAGAGATGGGGGAGAGGGGAGAGAGGGAGATGGGAGAGAGAGGGAGAGGGGGAGAGGGAGAGGGGAGGGATGGGGGAGAGAGGGAGAGAGGGAGAGGGAGAGAGAGAGATGGGGGAGAGGGGGAGAGAGAGAGATGGGGGAGAGGGGAGAGAGAGATGGGGGAGAGAGAGATGGGGGAGAGAGGGAGATGGGGGAGAGGGGAGAGAGAGAGATGGGGGAGAGGGGAGAGAGAGAGATGGGGGAGAGAGGGAGAGGGGAGAGAGGGAGAGGGGAGAGAGGGAGATGGGGGAGAGTTATCCATTGACAGACAGGCAGATAGACAGGCAGATAAGCAGATAGACAGGCAGACAGACAGACAGACTGGCAGACAGACAGACAGACTGGCAGATAGACAGACAGACAGACAGACAGACAGACTGGCAGATAGACAGACAGACTGGCAGATAGACAGACAGACTGGCAGATAGACAGACAGACTGGCAGATAGACAGGCAGATAGACAGACAGACTGGCAGATAGACAGACAGACTGGCAGATAGACAGGCAGACAGACTGGCAGATAGGCAGACAGACTGGCAGATAGACAGGCAGACAGACTGGCAGATAGACAGACAGACTGGCAGACAGACTGGCAGACAGACAGACTGGCAGATAGACAGACAGACTGGCAGATAGACAGACAGGCAGACAGACAGACAGACTGGCAGATAGACAGGCAGATAAGCAGATAGACAGACAGACTGGCAGATAGACAGACAGACAGACAGGCAGATAGACAGACAGACTGGCAGATAGACAGACAGACTGGCAGACAGACAGACAGACAGACTGGCAGACAGACAGACAGACTGGCAGATAGACAGGCAGACAGACAGGCAGATAGACAGACAGACTGGCAGATAGACAGACAGACTGGCAGATAGACAGACAGACTGGCAGATAGACAGACAGACAGGCAGACAGACAGACAGGCAGACAGACAGACAGGCAGACAGACAGACAGACAGACAGACAGACAGACTGGCAGACAGACAGACAGACAGATAGACAGACTGGCAGATAGACAGACTGGCAGACAGACTGGCAGACAGACAGACTGGCAGACAGACTGGCAGATAGACAGACAGACTGGCAGATAGACAGACTGGCAGATAGACAGACAGACTGGCAGATAGACAGACTGGCAGACAGACAGACTGGCAGATAGACAGACAGACAGATAGACAGACTGGCAGATAGACAGACAGACTGGCAGATAGACAGACAGACAGATAGACAGACAGACTGGCAGATAGACAGACAGGCAGACAGGCAGGCAGACAGACAGACAGACAGGCAGACAGACAGGCAGATAAGCAGATAGACAGACAGACAGACTGGCAGGCAGGCAGGCAGGCAGGCAGACAGGCAGGCAGACAGGCAGACAGACAGACTGGCAGATAGACAGACAGACAGACAGACAGACAGACAGACAGACAGAGACAGACAGACAGACTTTATGACCACCCACCTGGTCTAGTTTCTCAGTCTGAGACTTCAGTTTACACACGTTCAGTTTCATCTCTCCATTCTCCTCCTCCAGCTGCTGAACTCTATAGAGAAAACAGTTACCCAGATATCTACCATTTCTACTACCAATGTACAGCTGTTCGTTACTAAGGTGTTCCTGTGCGTTACTAAAGGTGTTCCTGTGCGTTACTAAGGTGTTCCTGTGCGTTACTAAGGTGTTCCTGTGCGTTACTAAGGTGTTCCTGTGCGTTACTAAGGTGTTCCTGTGCGTTACTAAGGTGTTCCTGTGCGTTACTAAGGTGTTCCTGTGCGTTACTAAGGTGTTCCTGTGCGTTACTAAGGTGTTCCTGTGCGTTACTAAGGTGTTCCTGTGCGTTACTAAGGTGTTCCTGTGCGTTACTAAGGTGTTCCTGTGCGTTACTAAGGTGTTCCTGTGCGTTACTAAGGTGTTCCTGTGCGTTACTAAGGTGTTCCTGTGCGTTACTAGGTGTTCCTGTGCGTTACTAAGGTGTTCCTGTGAGTTACTAGGTGTTCCTGTGCGTTACTAAGGTGTTCCTGTGCGTTACTAGGTGTTCCTGTGCGTTACTAGGTGTTCCTGTGCGTTACTAAGGTGTTCCTGTGTGTTACTAGGTGTTCCTGTGTGTTACTAGGTGTTCCTGCGTGTTACTAAGGTGTTCCTGTGTGTTACTAGGTGTTCCTGCGTGTTACTAGATGTTCCTGCGTGTTACTAGGTGTTCCTGCGTGTTACTAGGTGTTCCTGTGTGTTACTAGGTGTTCCTGTGTGTTACTAAAGGTGTTCCTGTGCGCTTCATTTCGCTTGGACTTTTGGGACTATTTCATTGGTTCCATTGTACCAGAAAAACTCAAGTGTGTGTACCTGTTACTGAGCAGCTCTATGTCAGTGTTCTTGTCTCTCTCCATCTTGCAGTAGGTCTCTCTGTGTCTATGTGTCTCTTCCTCCAGGGTCTGTTCTGCTCTGCTCTCCTGATCCTTCAGCTGCTCCTCCAACTCATGAACCCTGGGAGACAGAGAGACGCACAACATTGGGTTGGGGGATACACAAGTGTAATCCATATCAATACAAGTCTTTCAAAAAAACAGTGCGGCCGCGATTCAAATCAGAGGCAAGTCGTCAACACGATCAACAACGCACCGTTTTAAAAGGACGTTTTCCTTGACGTTAGCAGAGATGGAATTTTACTCCGCAGGTTCACCTACGGAAACCTTGTTACGACTTTTCCTTCCTCCAGATAGTCAAGTTTGATCGTCTTCTCGGCGCTCCGCCAGGGCCGTGACCCACCTCACGAAACCATCCAAATCGGTAGTAGCGACGGGCGGTGTGTACAAAAGGCAGGGACTTAATCAACACTGCAGCTGTCAGGCTCAAGTCTAAATGAGCTTCAAGTGTCAAGTGTCACTTGTCAACGACGACGTGTCTTTGATTGAATCCCGCTCTGTCTTTCTATTCGAGAAGTTATTAACACTTAATGTTATCTGATATTTAAAGTACTTCTGTGTATTTGAGTACTGCATTTTCAAAGACACAGCCCAAAACAAGTACTTCTATTTGAGTATTTGAATAGTTATTGTAAAAAACTAAATAGTCTGCAAAATTGTATTTCAAATACTAAAATACACCAACTTAAATACACTCCTATGCATTTAACCCAGGTATTTGAAAATGGTATTTGAAAATTCTATCAAATACTTTCCAAGTGTATTTCCAAATACATTACAATATTAAAAAATATATCTGAATACTTACTTTAAATTTATGTGAAAGTAATTGAGATATTTGACATTTGAACCCAAGTCTGGTGTGTATACAGTATATCTCACCTGTGTACTAGCTGTGTGTTGCCCTGTTTGAGTTTAGACTTGAGGTCTCCATTAACCAGACTGTCATTCTCCAGCTCTGTCACCTTCTTCTCCAGGTAACTCACCTGAGGACAGACACATAGGTTCAGGTGAGACCAAAGAAACGGGACCCGATGCCTCCCGACTCAGCCAAGGAGTGGATTTGGGGTAAAGCCCTGTGATAGTCTAGTGTCCTGTCCAGGGGGTAAAGCCCTGTGATAGTCTAGTGTCCTGTCCAGGGGGTAGTCTAGTGTCCTGTCCAGGGGGTAGTCTAGTGTCCTGTCCAGGGGGTAGTCTAGTGTCCTGTCCAGGGGTAGTCTAGTGTCCTGTCCAGGGGTAGTCTAGTGTCCTGTCCAGGGGTAGTCTAGTGTCCTGTCCAGGGGGTAAAGCCCTGTGATAGTCTAGTGTCCTGTCCAGGGGTAAAGCCCTGTGATAGTCTAGTGTCCTGTCCAGGGGGTAGTCTAGTGTCCTGTCCAGGGGTAGTCTAGTGTCCTGTCCAGGGGTAAAGCCCTGTGATAGTCTAGTGTCTTGTCCAGGGGGTAGACTAGTGTCCTGTCCAGGGGTAGACTAGTGTCCTGTCCAGGGGTAGTCTAGTGTCCTGTCCAGGGGTAGTCTAGTGTCCTGTCCAGGGGGTAGTCTAGTGTCCTGTCCAGGGGTAGTCTAGTGTCCTGTCCAGGGGTAAAGCCCTGTGATAGTCTAGTGTCTTGTCCAGGGGTAGACTAGTGTCCTGTCCAGGGGTAGTCTAGTGTCCTGTCCAGGGGTAGTCTAGTGTCCTGTCCAGGGGGTAAAGCCCTGTGATAGTCTAGTGTCTTGTCCAGGGGGTAGTCTAGTGTCTTGTCCAGGGGGTAGTCTAGTGTCTTGTCCAGGGGGTAGTCTAGTGTCCAGTCCAGGGGTAAAGCCCTGTGATAGTCTAGTGTCCTGTCCAGGGGGTAGTCTAGTGTCTTGTCCAGGGGGTAGTCTAGTGTCTTGTCCAGGGGTAAAGCCCTGTGATAGTCTAGTGTCCTGTCCAGGGGTAAAGCCCTGTGATAGTCTAGTGTCCTGTCCAGGGGTAGTCTAGTGTCCTGTCCAGGGGTAGACTAGTGCCCTGTCCAGGGGTAGACTAGTGTCCTGTCCAGGGGTAGTCTAGTGTCCTGTCCAGGGGGTAGTCTAGTGTCCTGTCCAGGGGGTAGACTAGTGTCCTGTCCAGGGGTAGTCTAGTGTCCTGTCCAGGGGGTAGTCTAGTGTCCTGTCCAGGGGTAGTCTAGTGTCCTGTCCAGGGGTAGACTAGTGTCCTGTCCAGGGGTAGTCTAGTGTCCTGTCCAGGGGGTAGTCTAGTGTCCTGTCCAGGGGTAGTCTAGTGTCCTGTCCAGGGGGTAGACTAGTGTCCTGTCCAGGGGGTAGTCTAGTGTCCTGTCCAGGGGGTAGTCTAGTGTCCTGTCCAGGGGGTAGACTAGTGTCCTGTCCAGGGGGTAGACTAGTGTCCTGTCCAGGGGTAGTCTAGTGTCCTGTCCAGGGGTAGACTAGTGCCCTGTCCAGGGGGTAGTCTAGTGTCCTGTCCAGGGGGTAGTCTAGTGCCCTGTCCAGGGGGTAGACTAGTGTCCTGTCCAGGGGGTAGACTAGTGTCCTGTCCAGGGGGTAGACTAGTGTCCTGTCCAGGGGGTGGATTTGGCTGTTAGGGGGTACGGTTCCTTGAGTGTGTGTCTGTACAGTGTGTCAGTACAGTGTGTGTTTACCTTCTCAGTAATGTCCACATCACAAGAGTCGATGGAGTCTCTGAACAGGTCCTCTGTGCTTCCCTGACTGCTGCTGAAAGCACTGTGGTTGTGTTGGAACAACTGACTGTAGAGGGGAGGAGGAGGAGGAGGAGGAGGAGGAAGAGAGGCGAGGAGGAGGAGGAAGAGAGGAGGAGGAAGAGAGGCGAGGAGGAGGAGGAAGAGAGGAGGAGGAAGAGAGGCGAGGAGGAGGAGGAGGAGGAGGAGGAGGAGGAGGAGGAGGAAGAGAGGAGGATGAGGAGAGGAGAGGAAGAAGAGAGGCGAGGAGGAGGAGGAAGAGAGGAGAGGAGGAGGAGGAGGAGGAAGAGAGGAGAGAAGGAAGAGGAGGAAGAGAGGAGAGAAGGAAGAGGAGGAGGAAGAGAGGAGAGGAGGAAGAGGAGGAGGAAGAGAGGAGAGGAGGAGGAGGAAGAGAGGAGAGGAGGAGGAAGAGAGGAGGAGGAGGGAGGAGAGGAGGAGGAAGAGAGGAGAGGAGGAAGAGAGGGAGGAGGAGGAAGAGAGGAGGAGGAGGAAGAGAGGAGAGGAGGAAGAGAGGCGAGGAGGTGGAAGAGAGGAGGGGAAGGAGGAAAGGGGGAGGAGGAGAGGAGAAGGGAGGCGAGGAGGAAAATAGGAGAAAGGCGAGGAAGAGGGGGAGGAGGAGAGGAAAAAGATGAAGTGGTGGGTAATTAACTTTGAACTTTTTTGTGATTAATTTTTTATATAACATTTTTCCCAAAGTGTAAGAGGGAGATAAGAGACTAAAACAACTGAACAGCTGATCAATCAGTACAGTCCCTCCCTCTACCAGCCACCTGATCCATCAGTACAGTACAGTCCCTCCCTCTACCAGCCACCTGATCCATCAGTACAGTACAGTCCCTCCCTCTACCAGCCACCTGATCCATCAGTAGAGTACAGTCCCTCCCTCTACCAGCCACCTGATCCATCAGTAGAGTACAGTCCCTCCCTCTACCAGCCACCTGATCCATCAGTACAGTCCCTCCCTCTACCAGCCACCTGATCCATCAGTACAGTCCCTCCCTCCACCAGCCACCTGATCCATCAGTAGAGTACAGTCCCTCCCTCTACCAGCCACCTGATCCATCAGTAGAGTCCCTCCCTCTACCAGCCACCTGATCCATCAGATAACCCCAGTACACCTGATCCATCAGTACAGTCCCTCCCTCTACCAGCCACCTGATCCATCAGTAGAGTACAGTCCCTCCCTCTACCAGCCACCTGATCCATCAGTAGAGTACAGTCCCTCCCTCTACCAGCCACCTGATCCATCAGTAGAGTACAGTCCCTCCCTCTACCAGCCACCTGATCCATCAGTACAGTCCCTCCCTCTACCAGCCACCTGATCCATCAGTACAGTCCCTCCCTCTACCAGCCACCTGATCCATCAGTACAGTCCCTCCCTCTACCAGCCACCTGATCCATCAGTAGAGTACAGTCCCTCCCTCTACCAGCCACCTGATCCATCAGTACAGTACAGTCCCTCCCTCTACCAGCCACCTGATCCATCAGTAGAGTCCCTCCTCTACCAGCCACCTGATCCATCAGATAACCCCAGTACAGTCCTCCCTCTACCAGCCACCTGATCCATCAGTACAGTCCCTCCCTCTACCAGCCACCTGATCCATCAGTACAGTCCCTCCCTCTACCAGCCACCTGATCCATCAGTACAGTCCCTCCCTCTACCAGCCACCTGATCCATCAGTAGAGTCCCTCCCTCTACCAGCCACCTGATCCATCAGTACAGTCCCTCCCTCTACCAGCCACCTGATCCATCAGTACAGTACAGTCCCCCTCCCTCTACCAGCCAGCTGATCCATCAGTACAGTCCCTCCCTCTACCAGCCACCTGATCCATCAGTACAGTCCTCTCCCTCTACCAGCCACCTGATCCATCAGTACAGTCCCTTCCCTCTACCAGCCACCTGATCCATCAGTAGAGTACAGTCCCTCCCTCTACCAGCCACCTGATCCATCAGTACAGTACAGTCCCTCCCTCTACCAGCCACCTGATCCATCAGTAGAGTACAGTCCCTCCCTCTACCAGCCACCTGATCCATCAGTACAGTACAGTCCCTCCCTCTACCAGCCACCTGATCCATCAGTACAGTCCCTCCCTCTACCAGCCACCTGATCCATCAGTACAGTCCCTCCCTCTACCAGCCACCTGATCCATCAGTACAGTCCCTCCCCTCTACCAGCCACCTGATCCATCAGTACATACAGTCCCTCCCTCTACCAGCCACCTGATCCATCAGTAGAGTACAGTCCCTCCCTCTACCAGCCACCTGATCCATCAGTACAGTCCCTCCTCTACCAGCCACCTGATCCATCAGTACAGTCCCTCCCTCTACCAGCCACCTGATCCATCAGTACAGTACAGTCCCTCCCTCTACCAGCCACCTGATCCATCAGTACAGTACAGTCCCTCCCTCTACCAGCCACCTGATCCATCAGTACAGTACAGTCCCTCCCTCTACCAGCCACCTGATCCATCAGTAGAGTACAGTCCCTCCCTCTACCAGCCACCTGATCCATCAGTAAAGTACAGTCCCTCCCTCTACCAGCCACCTGATCCATCAGTACAGTCCCTCCCTCTACCAGCCACCTGATCCATCAGTACAGTCCCTCCCTCTACCAGCCACCTGATCCATCAGTACAGTCCCTCTCCCTCCTACCTTTCTGTTGGGGCTGTAAAATGATGATCTCAGTAACTTACGTCCAAAGGCAGTGCTGGATATCTTTCTGTTGGGGCTGTAAAAAGATAAACAGGAAATCAGAAATGTTATTGCATAGGGTTGGTTTATACCACAGGGTATGGTTAGGGTTGGTTTATAACACAGGGCATGGTATAGGGTTGGTTTATAACACAGGGCATGGTAAAGGGTTGGTTTATAACACAGGGCATGGTAAAGGGTTGGTTTATAACACAGGGCATGGTAAAGGGTTGGTTTATAACACAGGGCATGGTAGAGGGTTGGTTTATAACACAGGGCATGGTAGAGGGTTGGTTTATAACACAGGGCATGGTAGGGGGTTGGTTTATAACACAGGGCATGGTATAGGGTTGGTTTATAACACAGGGCATGGTATAGGGTTGGTTTATAACACAGGGTATGGTTAGGGTTGGTTTATAACACAGGGCATGGTATAGGGTTGGTTTATAACACAGGGCATGGTAAAGGGTTGGTTTATAACACAGGGCATGGTAAAGGGTTGGTTTATAACACAGGGCATGGTAAAGGGTTGGTTTATAACACAGGGCATGGTAAAGGGTTGGTTTATAACACAGGGCATGGTAGAGGGTTGGTTTATAACACAGGACATGGTATAGGGTTGGTTTATAACACAGGGCATGGTATAGGGTTGGTTTATAACACAGGGCATTGTATAGGGTTGGTTTATAACACAGGGCATGGTATAGGGTTGGTTTATAACACAGGGCATGTTATAGGGTTGGTTTATAACACAGACCATGTTATAGGGTTGGTTTATAACACAGACCATGGCATAGGGTTGGTTTATAACACAGGGCATGGTATAGGGTTGGTTTATAACAGGGCATGGTATAGGGTTGGTTTATAACACCACAGGGCATGGTATAGGGTTGGTTTATAACACCACAGGGCATGGTATAGGGTTGGTTTATAACACCACAGGGCATGGTATAGGGTTGGTTTATAACACAGGGCATGGTAGAGGGTTGGTTTATAACACAGGGCATGGTAAAGGGTTGGTTTATAACACAGACCATGGCATAGGGTTGGTTTATAACACAGGGCATGGTATAGGGTTGGTTTATAACAGGGCATGGTATAGGGTTGGTTTATAACACCACAGGGCATGGTATAGGGTTGGTTTATAACACCACAGGGCATGGTATAGGGTTGGTTTATAACACCACAGGGCATGGTATAGGGTTGGTTTATAACACAGGGCATGGTAGAGGGTTGGTTTATAACACAGGGCATGGTAAAGGGTTGGTTTATAACACCACAGGGCATGGTAAAGGGTTGGTTTATAACACCACAGGGCATGGTAAAGGGTTGGTTTATAACACCACAGGGCATGGTATAGGGTTGGTTTATAACACCACAGGGCATGGTAAAGGGTTGGTTTATAACACAGGGCATGGTAAAGGGTTGGTTTATAACAGGGCATGGTAAAGGGTTGGTTTATAACACAGGGCATGGTATAGGGTTGGTTTATAACACAGGGCATGGTATAGGGTTGGTTTATAACACAGGGCATGGTATAGGGTTGGTTTATAACACAGGGCATGGTATAGGGCTGGTTTATAACACAGGGCATGTTATATGGTTGGTTTATAACACAGGGCATGTTATAGGGTTGGTTTATAAAACCACAGGGCATGGTAAAGGGTTGGTTTATAACACAGGGCATGGTATAGGGTTGGTTTATAACACAGGGCATGTTATAGGGTTGGTTTATAACACAGGGCATGTTATAGGGTTGGTTTATAACAGGGCATGGTATAGGGTTGGTCTTATAGTAAGAACAGGGCTGAGTGGGACTGGGAGCCGAGGAAGAGCATGGACCAGGGTTAAGACAGGTTTAGAAGCCTGGCTGGTGAACGGGGTCAGGGTGGAGCAGGGTTAGGACAGGTTTAGAAGCCTGGCTGGTGAACGGGGTCAGGGTGGAGCAGGGTTAGGACAGGTTTAGAAGCCTGGCTGGTGAACGGGGTCAGGGTGGAGCAGGGTTAGGACAGGTTTAGAAGCCTGGCTGGTGAACGGGGTCAGGGTGGAGCAGGGTTAGGACAGGTTTAGAAGCCTGGCTGGTGAACGGGGTCAGGGTGGAGCAGGGTTAGGACAGGTTTAGAAGCCTGGCTGGTGAACAGGGTCAGGGTGGAGCAGGGTTAGGACAGGTTTAGAAGCCTGGCTGGTGAACTGGGTCAGGGTCGGTAGTTAGGTCAGTGCCAGGCAGGGATTAGTGAGGTAGATTAGATAACAAGAGGAAGGCTGTGGTGACATCAGGGAGAACCACGCTATATATAGATCACCTGAGTAATGTCCTGGGCTGTCCTGGGCTAGGATCCTATTAGAACCTGACCTGCTTTTACATAACACACACACACAGCCTGCCAGGCATGAACGCCCTGAGACACAGATGTCTCACACACACTGACACACACACACACTCCCTGAGACACACATCAGCTTTACACTCATTACTGTGTTATATCATCCTCAAGTAAAAGACATGGTGTGTGTGTGTGTGTGTGGTAACCATAGCTAAACTAACCAGCATCTTAAGAGAGTCTCGAACACCACATCTCATCTCAAATGGAGTGTAACCATAGAAACACAACACACAGAACAGAGAGACATCCCATCTAGCCTGACCTCTACCTGGTCGTCGTCAACAACATGGTGTGACTGTGGTACAAATGGCACCCTATTCCCTACAGAGCCCTAATGGCGTGGTCTAAAGTAGTGCACTATACAGAGCCCTAATGGTGTGGTCTAAAGTAGTGCACTGTACAGAGCCCTATGGGTCTGGTCTAAAGTAGTGCACTATACAGAGCCCTATGGGCCTGGTCTAAAGTAGTGCACTATACAGAGCCCTATGGGCCTGGTCTAAAGTAGGGCACTATACAGAGCCCTATGTGCCTGGTCTAAAGTAGTGCACTATACAGAGCTTTATGGGCCTGGTCTAAAGTAGTGCACTATACAGAGCCCTATGCGCCTGGTCTAAAGTAGTGCACTATACAGAGCTTTATGGGCCTGGTCTAAAGTAGTGCACTATACAGAGCTTTATGGGCCTGGTCTAAAGTAGTGCACTATACAGAGCCCTATGGGCCTGGTCTAAAGTAGTGCACTATACAGAGCCCTATGGGCCTGGTCTAAAGTAGTGCACTATACAGAGCCCTATACGCCTGGTCTAAAGTAGTGCACTATTCAGGGAATAGGGTGCAGTGATTGAACCAGTGATTCAAGAGAGCATGACGGACAGTTGCCATGGTGAACAAAACAATATAATATAAGGGAGATGTGAAGTAGACTCTGGTCCATACAGCAATCCTGCCGTGGTGAACGGGGTCAGGGTGGAGCAGGGTTAGGACAGGTTTAGAAGCCTGGCTGGTGAACGGGGTCAGGGTGGAGCAGGGTT
The DNA here is from genome assembly GCF_036934945.1 of Oncorhynchus masou masou. Taxonomy (NCBI): domain Eukaryota; kingdom Metazoa; phylum Chordata; class Actinopteri; order Salmoniformes; family Salmonidae; genus Oncorhynchus; species Oncorhynchus masou. The sequence continues at coordinate 181,272 of NW_027012949.1, forward strand.
AGGACAGGTTTAGAAGCCTGGCTGGTGAACGGGGTCAGGGTGGAGCAGGGTTAGGACAGGTTTAGAAGCCTGGCTGGTGAACGGGGTTAGGACAGGTTTAGGAGCCTGGCTGGTGAACGGGGTTAGGACAGGTTTAGGAGCCTGGCTGGTGAACGGGGTTAGGACAGGTTTAGAAGCCTGGCTGGTGAACGGGGTAGGTTTGAGCAGGGTTAGGACAGGTTTAGAAGCCTGGCTGGTGAACAGGGTGGAGGGGTTAGGACAGGTTTAGGAGCCTGGCTGGTGAACGGGGTTAGGACAGGTTTAGAAGCCTGGCTGGTGAACGGGGTAGGTTTGAGCAGGGTTAGGACAGGTTTAGAAGCCTGGCTGGTGAACGGGGTTAGGACAGGTTTAGGAGCCTGGCTGGTGAACGGGGTTAGCAGACAGGTTTAGAAGCCTGGCTGGTGAACGGGGTAGGTTTGAGCAGGGTTAGGACAGGTTTAGAAGCCTGGCTGGTGAACGGGGTCAGGGTGGGCCAGGGTTCGGACAGGTTTAGAAGCCTGGCTGGTGAACGGGGTCAGGGTGGAGCAATGATTAGGACAGGTTTAGAAGCCTGGCTGGTGAACAGGGTCAGGGTGGAGCAGGGTTAGGACAGGTTTAGAAGCCTGGCTGGTGAACGGGGTCAGGGTTGGCCAGGGTTCGGACAGGTTTAAAATACTTGACTGAAGTATCCTAGCGACACCAACCACTGTGTTAAGTAATGGTGCCATCTAAACTACCCAACACTAACCATGGCGATAAAATGGCATCTATTCTATCAATTGTATTTCTATGGCCACTTCTATGTCCACTTCTATGTCTATTTCCACTTCTATGTCCACTTCTATGTCCACAATGCCCATTTCTCAGGCCAATAACACCTGAACCATAGAGACTGCAGTAACAGACCACAGCATTGGGGGAACACCAAGCCTTCACTGAAAGCCCTCATCCCTCCCCAGAATACACTGCAGATGACATCCTACCCCCCCTTTCCCTTCTGCCCAACTTAACCCAGCCTGTGTCTAACTGGGATGCAGTTGCTATGGTAACAACTCTGCCCATAACAAATATCATTGCCAAGAAAAGGAGGGAAGAAGACAGACAGACAGACAGACAGACAGACAGACAGACAGACAGACAGACAGACAGACAGAGAGACAGAGAGACAGAGAGACAGAGAGACAGAGAGAGAGAGAGAAGAGATCTGCTTGATCGTAAACACCACTGGCAGTGAGAGCTAATCTGTACTGTTGCATGATATGGTACTGTAGGTATCCACTACAAAGAGACTGTGTGTGTGTGTGTGTGTGTGTGTGTGTGTGTGGGTGGGCATCCACTCCAATGAAAATGACTTCCTGAATAGGCTCGTACTATGATGGGAGATTCACTAAATAACAGCAATGTTTTCTCATTTATTTCAAGGACAGAGAGAGAGAGGTGGTTTGAAGCAGAATGTACACTACCGTTCAAAAGTTTGGGGTCACGTCAAAATGTCCTTGTTCTCCCATGAAAACATACATGAAACGAAATGAGTTGTAAAATGAATAGGAAATATGAGTCAAGACGTTGACAAAGGTTAAAATTTTTTATTATTTTTAATGGAAATAATAATTGTGTTCTTCAAAATTTGCTTTCATCAAAGAATCCTCCATTTACAGCGATTACAGCCTTGCAGACCTTTGGCAGTCTAGTTGTCAATGTGTTGAGGTAATCTGAAGAGATTTCACCCCATGCTTCCTGAAGCTCCTCCCACCAGTTGGATTGGCTTGATGGGCACTTCTTACAGACGGTCAAGCTGCTCCCACAACAGCTCAATAGGGTTGAGATCCGGTGACTGTACTGGCCACTCCATAATAGACAGAACACCAGCTGACTGCTTCTTCTCTAAATAGTTCTGGCATAGTTTGGAGCTGTGCTATGGGTCATTGTCCTGTTGTAGGAGGAAATTGGCTCCAATTAAGTATCGTCCACAGGGTGTGACATGGTGTTGCAAAATGGAGTGATAGCCTTCCTTCTTCAAGATAACTTTTACCCTGTACAAACCTCCCACTTTACCACCACCAAAGCACCCCCAGACCATCACATTGCCTCCACCATGCTTGACAGATGGCGTCAAGCACTCCTCCAGCATCTTTTCAGTTTTTCTGCATCTCACGAATGTTCTTCTTTGTGATACGAACACCTCAAACTTAGATTAGTCTGTCCATAATCATTTTTTCCAATCTTCCTCTGTCCAGTGTCTGTGTTCTTTTGCCCATATTAATCTTTTCTTATTATTGGCCAGTCTGAGATATGGCTTTTTCTCTGCAACTCTGCCTAGAAGGCCAGCATCCCGGAGTCGCCTCTTCACTGTTGACGTTGAGACTGGTGTTTTGCGGGAACTATTTAATGAAGCTGCCAGTTCAGGACTTGTGAGGCGTCTGTTTCTCAAACTAGACACTCTAATGTACTTGTCCTCTTACTCAGTTGTGAACCGGGGCCTCCACTCCTCTTTCTATTCTGGTTAGAGTCAGTTTGCACTGTTCTGTGAAGGGAATAGTACACAGCGTTGTACGAGATGACAATTACTCGCATGGAAAAGCCATAATTTCCCGGAACAAGAATAGACTGATGAGTTTGTTTTTGGCCATTTTGAGGTTGTAATCGAACCAACAAATGCTGATGTTCTAGATACTCAACTCGTCTGAAGGCCAGTTTTATTGCTTCTATAAATCAGGACAACAGATTTCAGCTGTGCTAACATAATTGCAAAAGGGTTTTCTAATGATCAATTAGCCGTTTAAAATGATAAACTTGGATTAGCGAACACAACGTGCCATTGGAACACAGGAGTGATGGTTGCTGATAAATGGGCCTCTGTATATTCCATAAAAACATTTATTTTTTAAAATCTGCCGTTTCCAGCTACAATAGTCATTTACAACATTAACAATGTCTACACTGTATTTCTGATCAATTTGATGTTATTTGAAGCTCGCATCCGCTACAAGACCATGGTGCTTGCCTACGGAGCTGTGAGGGGAACGGCACCGCAGTACCTCCAGGCTCTGATCAGGCCCTACACCCAAGCAAGGGCACTGCGTTCATCCACCTCTGGCCTGCTCGCCTCCCTACCATTGAGGAAGTACAGTTCCCGCTCAGCCCAGTCAAAACTGTTCGCTGCTCTGGCCCCCAATGGTGGAACAAACTCCCTCACGTCGCCAGGACAGCGGAGTCAATCACCACCTTCCGGAGACACCTGAAACCCCACCTCTTCAAGGAATACCTAGGATAGGATAAGTAATCCTTCTCACCCCCCCCCCCTCAATGACTTAGATGCACTATTGTAAAGTGGCTGTTCCACTGGATGTCAGAAGGTGAATTCACCAATTTGTAAGTCGCTCTGGATAAGAGCGTCTGCTAAATGACTTAAATGTAAATGTAAATTTTAATGGACAATTTAAAAAAACTTTTCTTTCAAAAACAAGGACATTTCTAAGTGACCCGCAACTTTTGAAAGGTAGCGTATGTGTGTGCCCGGCGTGCTTGTGTGTGTGCGCACATGCACATTTGAATGTGTGTGTGTGTGTATGTGTGTTACCTGTTGGCTCTGAGGTTGTTGAGCCTGGCCTCCAGGTCGTTGAGCAGGTTAACCTTCTTATAGCACTGAGAACAATAGACATCCAACACATCACTGTTGTACAGGTGACACATCTTCAGAGGGGTCTGACCAGCACTACAGAGACAGAGGGAGGGAGGGAGGGAGGGAGGGAGGGAGGGAGAGAGGGAGGGAGGGAGGGAGGGAGGGGGAGGGAGGGAGGGAGGGAGGGAGGGAGGGAGGGAGGGAGGGAGGAGAGGGAGGGAGGGAGAAGGGGGAGGGAGGGAGGGAGGGAGGGGGGGGAGGGAGGGAGGGAGGGAAGGGAGGGGGAGGGGGGGAGGGGGAGGGAGGGAGGGAGGGAGGGAGGGAGGAAGGGAGGGAGGAGGGGGAGGGAGGGAGGGGAGGGGGAGGGAGGGAGGGAGGGGAGGGAGGGGAGGGAGGAGGGGGGAGGGAGGGAGGGGGAGAGGAGGGGGGAGGGAGGGAGGGAGGGAGGGAGGGAGAAGGGGGAGGGAGGGAGGGAGAGAGAGAGAGGAGGGAGGGGGGAGGGAGGGAGGGAGGGAGGGAGGGAGGGAGGGAGAGAGAGAAGGGGGAGGGAGGGGAGGGAGGGGGAGGGAGGGAGGGAGGGAGGGGAGAGAAGGGGGAGGGAGGGAGGGAGGGAGGGAGGAGGGGGGGGGAGGGAGGGGAGGGAGGGAGGGAGGGGGAGGGAGGGAGGGGGAGGGGGGGGGAGGGGAGAGAGAAGGGGGAGGGAGGGGGGGAGGGAGGGGGGAGAGAGAGGAAGGGGGGAGGGAGGGAGGGAGGGAGGGAGGGAGGGAGGGGGGGAGGGAGGGAGGGGAGGAAGGGGGGAGGGAGGGAGGGAGGGAGAAGGGGAGGGAGGAGAGGGAGGGAGGGGAGGGAGGGAGGGAGGGAGGGAGGGAGGGAGGGAGGGAGGGAGAGAGAGGAGGAGAGAGAGAGGAGGGGGAGGGAGGGAGGGGGAGGGAGGGAGGGAGGGAGGGAGGGGGGAGGAGGGGGAGGGAGGAGGGGGAGGGAGGGAGGGAGAGAGAAGGGGAGGGGGAGGGAGGGAGGGAGGGAGGGAGGGAGGGAGGGAGGGAGGGAGGGAGGGAGGGAGAGAGAGAGAGAGAGAAGGGGGAGGGAGGGAGGGAGGGAGGGAGGGAGGGAGGGAGGGAGGGAGGGAGGGAGGGAGGGAGGGAGGGGAGAAGGGGGGGGAGGGAGGGGAGAGAGAGAGAAGGGGGAGGGAGGGAGGGAGGGAGGGAGAGAGGGAGGGAGGGAGGGAGGGGGGAGGGAGGGAGGGAGGGAGGGAGGGGGAGGGAGGGAGGGAGGGGGGAGGGAGGGAGGGAGGGGGGGGAGGGGGAGGGAGGGAGGGGGGGGGGAGAGAGGAGGAGAGGGGGGAGGGAGGGAGGGAGGGAGGGAGGGAGGGAGGGAGGGAGGGAGGGAGGGAGGGAGGGAGGGGAGGGAGGGAGAAGGGGGAGAGAGAGACAAAGAGAGAGAAAGAGAGAGACAGAGAGAGACAGAGAGAGAAAGTAGAGAGAGAAGAGAGAGAGAGACAAGGAGGGAGAGAGAGGAGACAGAGAGAGAGACAAGGAGGGAGAGAGAGACTATCATTACACACAGTGCTTTGTATCTGTCAATAGAACAGAGCAAAAGGTTTCCTCCCTGTTACACATGAGTGGCTGAAAGGTGAAGAGTGTGTGTTGGTGCAGCATGTAAAGGGCAGTGTGTGTTGGTGCAGCATGTAAAGGGCAGTGTGTGTTGGTGCAGCATGTAAAGGGCAGTGTGTGTCAGTCATTGGGGGCCAACTGTCATCGATGAATGTCCTGTACGCTGTGCGAGTTCCCTCTATGTGCCACTAACCTGGAGGGCAGGGAGGAGCCGAGGTCCGAGAAGCCGTTGGTGCGAGCGTCATCGTCGGGGCAAGGGCTGCTGGGAGTGTAGTCCACGTCCTCCCCCTCTCCGTAGTCCTCAAACTGTTCCTCCCCCGAGAAGACGGACGCAGAAGCCGAGCCAATCAGCTGGCCAGAACTTCAGCCAATCAGAACACAAAGAACACGAGTCAACGTATGAATCAGTATGGGCCCCCCTCCCGAACAGTCCCGGACTCCCCATCTCCTAGGCCCCTCAAATTCTCACCTGAACCTGGAAGACATTTCTACTGGTTTTGTTCATAACTCCACTCTAATCAGGGACAGATTTAGACCTGGGACACCAGGTGGGTGATTCCCCTCTAATTAGGGACTGATTTAGACCTGGGACACCAGGTGGGTGATTCCCCTCTAATTAGGGACTGATTTAGACCTGGGACAGCAGGGACTGATTTAGACCTGGGACACCAGGTGGGTGATTCCCCTCTAATCAGGGACTGATTTAGACCTGGGACACCAGGTGGGTGATTCCCCTCTAATCAGGGACTGATTTAGACCTGGGACACCAGGTGGGTGATTCCCCTCTAATTAGGGACTGATTTAGACCTGGGACACCAGGTGGGTGATTCCCCTCTAATCAGGGACTGATTTAGACCTGGGACACCAGGAGGGTGATTCCCCTCTAATCAGGGACTGATTTAGACCTGGGACACCAGGAGGGTGATGTTAACTATCAGGTAGAACAGAAAACCAGCAGGACTCTGGAACTTGTTGAATAAGATTTGAATACTCCTTCCCTAGAAACTCAGAAAACACTGTCTGGAGTATAGGAATATGGAGCCAATTCCACCTAGCCTATCAGAGGGCCAATTCCACCTAGCCTATCAGAGGGCCCATTCCACCTAGCCTATCAGAGGGCCCATTACACCTAGCCTATCAGAGGGCCAATTACACCTAGCCTATCAGAGGGCCCATTCCACCTAGCCTATCAGAGGGCCCATTCCACCTAGCCTATCAGAGGGCCCATTCCACCTAGCCTATCAGAGGGCCAATTACACCTAGCCTATCAGAGGGCCCATTCCACCTAGCCTATCAGAGGGCCAATTACACCTAGCCTATCAGAGGGCCCATGACACCTAGCCTATCAGAGGGCCCATGACACCTAGCCTATCAGAGGGCCCATGACACCTAGCCTATCAGAGGACCCATTCCACCTAGCCTATCAGAGGACCCATTCCACCTAGCCTATCAGAGGACCCATTCCACCTAGCCTATCAGAGGGCCCATGACACCTAGCCTATCAGAGGGCCCATGACACCTAGCCTATCAGAGGGCCCATGACACCTAGCCTATCAGAGGGCCCATGACACCTAGCCTATCAGAGGGCCCGTTCCACCTAGCCTATCAGAGGGCCCGTTCCACCTAGCCTATCAGAGGGCCCGTTCCACCTCGCCTATCAGAGGGCCCATTCCACCAAGCCTATCAGAGGGCCCATTCCACCTAGACTATCAGAGGGCCCATTCCACCTAGCCTATCAGAGGGCCCATTCCACCTAGCCTATCAGAGGGCCAATTCCACCTAGCCTATCAGAGGGCCAATTCCACCTAGCCAATAGCAGTCCCACAAGTCTACAAGAAGTGCTTAGATGCTACTACAGCCATGGTCATATAGATGCTACTACAGCCATGGTCAGATAGATGCTACTACAGCCATGGTCAGATAGATGGGACTACAGCCATGGTCAGATAGATGCTACTACAGCCATGGTCAGATAGATGCTACTACAGCCATGGTCAGATAGATGCTACTACAGCCATGGTCAGATAGATGCTACTACAGCCATGGTCAGATAGATGCTACTACAGCCATGGTCAGATAGATGGGACTACAGCCATGGTCAGATAGATGCTACTACAGCCATGGTCAGATAGATGGGACTACAGCCATGGTCAGATAGATGCTACTACAGCCATGGTCAGATAGATGGGACTACAGCCATGGTCAGATAGATGCTACTACAGCCATGGTCAGATAGATGGGACTACAGCCATGGTCAGATAGATGCTACTACAGCCATGGTCAGATAGATGCTACTACAGCCATGGTCAGATAGATGCTACTACAGCCATGGTCAGATAGATGCTACTACAGCCATGGTCAGATAGATGGGACTACAGCCATGGTCAGATAGATGGGACTACAGCCATGGTCAGATAGATGCTACTACAGCCATGGTCAGATAGATGCTACTACAGCCATGGTCAGATAGATGCTACTACAGCCATGGTCAGATAGATGGTGGCAAAAATATGATTGAAAATCAATAACCGGTATAATCTGTGACATCATAACGTCACACTTACTTGTTGAACAGTCCACCTAGCCCCTCCTCCTTCTCGTTGCTCCGCCCCCCGTCAGAGGTGTCAGAGCCCAACCCGCTCTCATTGGTGCTGTCCATGTCACAACACTCCCCCTGCTCCACACTGCAGTCTGGGTATGGACGGGTACACATGATGATGGGAGGGCCCAGCGGGCCTCGGTTCTGGAGCGAGAGAGAGGGGGGGAGAAGGAGCATAGGGGGAGGGGGGAGAAAGGGATGGTCAGAGGGGGAGAGGGGTAGGGGGAAGGAGAGAGGGGGGAGAGGGGGAGGGGGAGAGAGAGAGGGGGAGAGGGAGCATAGGGGGAGGGGGAGAGAGGGAGGGGGTACTACAGCCAGGGGGAGAGAGAGCATAGAGAGGGGGAGAGAGAGCATAGGGGGAGGGGGAGGAGGAGATAGGGGGAGGAGGAAGAGAGGGGGAGGATGGTCAGAGGGGGAGAGGGAGCATAGGGGGTAGGGGGGAGAGATGGAGAGGGGGAGGGAGGGAGGGGTAGGGGGGAGAGAGAGGGGGCCAGGTAGGGGGAGAGAGAGGGAGAGAGGTAGGGGGAGAGAGGGAGAGACTACAGCCAGAGAGGGGGAGAGAGAGGGAGGGATAGGGGGAGAGAGAAGGAGGGATAGGGGGAGAGAGAAGGAGGGATAGGGGGAGAGAGAAGGAGGGATAGGGGAGAGAGAAGGAGGGATGGGGAGAGAGAAGGAGGGATAGGGGGAGAGAGGAGGGGGATAGGGGGAGAGAGGAGGGGGATAGGGGGAGAGAGAGGAGGGATAGGGGGAGAGAGAAGGAGGGATAGGGGGAGAGAGGGGGAGGGATAGGGGGAGAGAGGGGGGGAGAGAGAGGGAGAGGGGGAGGGGGAGCCATGGTCAGGGATAGGGGGACTAGAGGGAGGGGTAGGGGGAGAGAGAGGGAGGGGTAGGGGGGGAGAGAGAGAGAGGGTCAGAGGTAGGGGGAGAGAGGGAGGGGTAGGGGGAGAGAGGGAGGGGTAGGGGGGAGAGAGGGAGGGGGGTAGGGAGATAGGGGGAGGACATTCGTCAACCATCACCGTTATTCAACTCAACATGCTGGAGACAGAAAACAGTGTTTCATCTACGTTGTTGTCTTGGCGGAGCACTCGGCCAACTTCCAGACCCTGAACAATGAAACATTTAACACCCGTCATCTCATACCCACAGCTAAGAGCACCCTCAGTGAACCAGCACATTCAATTCAATACAACCCAGACACTCCCTCCATCCCCCCTCCCCCTCCTCCCCTCCCTCCCTCCCCCCCATCCCTCCTCCTCTCCCTTCCCTCTCTCTGAAGGATATCTACAGCAGCTTTAGTAAACCTGTGATTTAATGATCGTCGTTAGTCTTCTCCACGTCTGTCTGACAGACTAACAACATCACGTCCTCATCATGACCTTTAAAAGGGGATTTATGTGTAGACTAGTTACTGTGTTGATTATCTGACCTGTAACAGTCTCTCTAGGGGCTGGTAATGTCTGTGTTGATTATCTGACCTGTAACAGTCTCTCTAGGGGCTGGTAATGTCTGTGTTGATTATCTGACCTGTAACAGTCTCTCTAGGGGCTGGTAATGTCTGTGTTGATTATCTGACCTGAAACAGTCTCTCTAGGGGCTGGTAATGTCTGTGTTGATTATCTGTCCTGTAACAGTCTCTCTAGGGGCTGGTAATGTCTGTGTTGATTATCTGACCTGTAACAGTCTCTCTAGGGGCTGGTAATGTCTGTGTTGATTATCTGTCCTGTAACAGTCTCTCTAGGGGCTGGTAATGTCTGTGTTGATTATCTGACCTGTAACAGTCTCCCAACAGTCTCTCTAGGGGCTGGTAATGTCTGTGTTGATTATCTGACCTGTAACAGTCTCCCAACAGTCTCTCTAGGGGCTGGTAATGTCTGTGTTGATTATCTGACCTGAAACAGTCTCTCTAGGGGCTGGTAATGTCTGTGTTGATTATCTGTCCTGTAACAGTCTCTCTAGGGGCTGGTAATGTCTGTGTTGATTATCTGACCTGTAACAGTCTCTCTAGGGGCTGGTAATGTCTGTGTTGATTATCTGACCTGTAACAGTCTCTCTAGGGGCTGGTAATCTCTGTGTTGATTATCTGACCTGAAACAGTCTCTCTAGGGGCTGGTAATGTCTGTGTTGATTATCTGACCTGTAACAGTCTCCCAACAGTCTCTCTAGGGGCTGGTAATATCTGTGTTGATTATCTGACCTGTAACAGTCTCTCTAGGGGCTGGTAATGTCTGTGTTGATTATCTGTCCTGTAACAGTCTCTCTAGGGGCTGGTAATGTCTGTGTTGATTATCTGACCTGTAACAGTCTCTCTAGGGGCTGGTAATGTCTGTGTTGATTATCTGACCTGTAACAGTCTCTCTAGGGGCTGGTAATGTCTGTGTTGATTATCTGACCTGAAACAGTCTCTCTAGGGGCTGGTAATGTCTGTGTTGATTATCTGTCCTGTAACAGTCTCTCTAGGGGCTGGTAATCTGTGTTGATTATCTGACCTGAAACAGTCTCTCTAGGGGCTGGTAATGTCTGTGTTGATTATCTGACCTGTAACAGTCTCCCAACAGTCTCTCTAGGGGCTGGTAATGTCTGTGTTGATTATCTGACCTGTAACAGTCTCTCTAGGGGCTGGTAATGTCTGTGTTGATTATCTGACCTGAAACAGTCTCTCTAGGGGCTGGTAATGTCTGTGTTGATTATCTGACCTGTAACAGTCTCTCTAGGGGCTGGTAATGTCTGTGTTGATTATCTGACCTGTAACAGTCTCTCTAGGGGCTGGTAATGTCTGTGTTGATTATCTGACCTGTAACAGTCTCTCTAGGGGCTGGTAATGTCTGTGTTGATTATCTGACCTGTAACAGTCTCTCTAGGGGCTGGTAATGTCTGTGTTGATTATCTGACCTGAAACAGTCTCTCTAGGGGCTGGTAATGTCTGTGTTGATTATCTGACCTGAAACAGTCTCTCTAGGGGCTGGTAATGTCTGTGTTGATTATCTGACCTGAAACAGTCTCTCTAGGGGCTGGTAATGTCTGTGTTGATTATCTGACCTGAAACAGTCTCTCTAGGGGCTGGTAATGTCTGTGTTGATTATCTGTCCTGAAACAGTCTCTCTAGGGGCTGGTAATGTCTATGTTGATTATCTGACCTGTAACAGTCTCTCTAGGGGCTGGTAATGTCTGTGTTGATTATCTGTCCTGTAACAGTCTCTCTAGGGGCTGGTAATGTCTGTGTTGATTATCTGACCTGAAACAGTCTCTCTAGGGGCTGGTAATGTCTGTGTTGATTATCTGACCTGTAACAGTCTCTCTAGGGGCTGGTAATGTCTGTGTTGATTATCTGACCTGTAACAGTCTCTCTAGGGGCTGGTAATGTCTGTGTTGATTATCTGACCTGTAACAGTCTCTCTAGGGGCTGGTAATGTCTGTGTTGATTATCTGACCTGTAACAGTCTCTCTAGGGGCTGGTAATGTCTGTGTTGATTATCTGACCTGTAACAGTCTCTCTAGGGGCTGGTAATGTCTGTGTTGATTATCTGACCTGTAACAGTCTCTCTAACAGTCTCTCTAGGGGCTGGTAATGTCTGTGTTGATTATCTGACCTGAAACAGTCTCTCTAGGGGCTGGTAATGTCTGTGTTGATTATCTGACCTGAAACAGTCTCTCTAGAGGCTGGTAATGTCTGTGTTGATTATCTGTCCTGAAACAGTCTCTCTAGGGGCTGGTAATGTCTGTGTTGATTATCTGTCCTGTAACAGTCTCTCTAGGGGCTGGTAATGTCTGTGTTGATTATCTGACCTGTAACAGTCTCTCTAGGGGCTGGTAATGTCTGTGTTGATTATCTGACCTGAAACAGTCTCTCTAGGGGCTGGTAATGTCTGTGTTGATTATCTGACCTGTAACAGTCTCTCTAGGGGCTGGTAATGTCTGTGTTGATTATCTGTCCTGTAACAGTCTCTCTAGGGGCTGGTAATGTCTGTGTTGATTATCTGACCTGAAACAGTCTCTCTAGAGGCTGGTAATGTCTGTGTTGATTATCTGTCCTGAAACAGTCTCTCTAGGGGCTGGTAATGTCTGTGTTGATTATCTGTCCTGTAACAGTCTCTCTAGGGGCTGGTAATGTCTGTGTTGATTATCTGACCTGTAACAGTCTCTCTAGGGGCTGGTAATGTCTGTGTTGATTATCTGACCTGAAACAGTCTCTCTAGGGGCTGGTAATGTCTGTGTTGATTATCTGACCTGTAACAGTCTCTCTAGGGGCTGGTAATGTCTGTGTTGATTATCTGTCCTGTAACAGTCTCTCTAGGGGCTGGTAATGTCTGTGTTGATTATCTGACCTGTAACAGTCTCTCTAGGGGCTGGTAATGTCTGTGTTGATTATCTGTCCTGTAACAGTCTCTCTAGGGGCTGGTAATGTCTGTGTTGATTATCTGACCTGTAACAGTCTCTCTAGGGGCTGGTAATGTCTGTGTTGATTATCTGACCTGTAACAGTCTCTCTAGGGGCTGGTAATGTCTGTGTTGATTATCTGACCTGAAACAGTCTCTCTAGGGGCTGGTAATGTCTGTGTTGATTATCTGACCTGAAACAGTCTCTCTAGAGGCTGGTAATGTCTGTGTTGATTATCTGTCCTGAAACAGTCTCTCTAGGGGCTGGTAATGTCTGTGTTGATTATCTGTCCTGTAACAGTCTCTCTAGGGGCTGGTAATGTCTGTGTTGATTATCTGACCTGTAACAGTCTCTCTAGGGGCTGGTAATGTCTGTGTTGATTATCTGACCTGAAACAGTCTCTCTAGGGGCTGGTAATGTCTGTGTTGATTATCTGACCTGTAACAGTCTCTCTAGGGGCTGGTAATGTCTGTGTTGATTATCTGTCCTGTAACAGTCTCTCTAGGGGCTGGTAATGTCTGTGTTGATTATCTGACCTGAAACAGTCTCTCTAGAGGCTGGTAATGTCTGTGTTGATTATCTGTCCTGAAACAGTCTCTCTAGGGGCTGGTAATGTCTGTGTTGATTATCTGTCCTGTAACAGTCTCTCTAGGGGCTGGTAATGTCTGTGTTGATTATCTGACCTGTAACAGTCTCTCTAGGGGCTGGTAATGTCTGTGTTGATTATCTGACCTGAAACAGTCTCTCTAGGGGCTGGTAATGTCTGTGTTGATTATCTGACCTGTAACAGTCTCTCTAGGGGCTGGTAATGTCTGTGTTGATTATCTGTCCTGTAACAGTCTCTCTAGGGGCTGGTAATGTCTGTGTTGATTATCTGACCTGTAACAGTCTCTCTAGGGGCTGGTAATGTCTGTGTTGATTATCTGTCCTGTAACAGTCTCTCTAGGGGCTGGTAATGTCTGTGTTGATTATCTGACCTGAAACAGTCTCTCTAGGGGCTGGTAATGTCTGTGTTGATTATCTGACCTGTAACAGTCTCTAGGGGCTGGTAATGTCTGTGTTGATTATCTGACCTGTAACAGTCTCTCTAGGGGCTGGTAATGTCTGTGTTGATTATCTGACCTGAAACAGTCTCTCTAGGGGCTGGTAATGTCTGTGTTGATTATCTGTCCTGAAACAGTCTCTCTAGGGGCTGGTAATGTCTGTGTTGATTATCTGACCTGTAACAGTCTATCTAGGGGCTGGTAATGTCTGTGTTGATTATCTGACCTGAAACAGTCTCTCTAGGGGCTGGTAATGTCTGTGTTGATTATCTGACCTGAAACAGTCTCTCTAGGGGCTGGTAATGTCTGTGTTGATTATCTGACCTGAAACAGTCTCTCTAGGGGCTGGTAATGTCTGTGTTGATTATCTGACCTGAAACAGTTTCTCTAGGGGCTGGTAATGTCTGTGTTGATTATCTGTCCTGAAACAGTCTCTAGGGGCTGGTAATGTCTATGTTGATTATCTGACCTGTAACAGTCTCTCTAGGGGCTGGTAATGTCTGTGTTGATTATCTGTCCTGTAACAGTCTCTCTAGGGGCTGGTAATGTCTGTGTTGATTATCTGACCTGAAACAGTCTCTCTAGGGGCTGGTAATGTCTGTGTTGATTATCTGACCTGTAACAGTCTCTCTAGGGGCTGGTAATGTCTGTGTTGATTATCTGACCTGTAACAGTCTCTCTAGGGGCTGGTAATGTCTGTGTTGATTATCTGACCTGTAACAGTCTCTCTAGGGGCTGGTAATGTCTGTGTTGATTATCTGACCTGTAACAGTCTCTCTAGGGGCTGGTAATGTCTGTGTTGATTATCTGACCTGTAACAGTCTCTCTAGGGGCTGGTAATGTCTGTGTTGATTATCTGACCTGTAACAGTCTCTCTAGGGGCTGGTAATGTCTGTGTTGATTATCTGACCTGAAACAGTCTCTCTAGGGGCTGGTAATGTCTGTGTTGATTATCTGACCTGAAACAGTCTCTCTAGAGGCTGGTAATGTCTGTGTTGATTATCTGTCCTGAAACAGTCTCTCTAGGGGCTGGTAATGTCTGTGTTGATTATCTGTCCTGTAACAGTCTCTCTAGGGGCTGGTAATGTCTGTGTTGATTATCTGACCTGTAACAGTCTCTCTAGGGGCTGGTAATGTCTGTGTTGATTATCTGACCTGAAACAGTCTCTCTAGGGGCTGGTAATGTCTGTGTTGATTATCTGACCTGTAACCTCTAGGGGCTGGTAATGTCTGTGTTGATTATCTGTCCTGTAACAGTCTCTCTAGGGGCTGGTAATGTCTGTGTTGATTACAGAAACAGTCTCTAGAGGCTGGTAATGTCTGTGTTGATTATCTGTCCAAACAGTCTCTCTAGGGGCTGGTAATGTCTGTGTTGATTATCTGTCCTGTAACAGTCTCTCTAGGGGCTGGTAATGTCTGTGTTGATTATCTGACCTGTAACAGTCTCTCTAGGGGCTGGTAATGTCTGTGTTGATTATCTGACCTGAAACAGTCTCTCTAGGGGCTGGTAATGTCTGTGTTGATTATCTGACCTGTAACAGTCTCTCTAGGGGCTGGTAATGTCTGTGTTGATTATCTGTCCTGTAACAGTCTCTCTAGGGGCTGGTAATGTCTGTGTTGATTATCTGACCTGTAACAGTCTCTCTAGGGGCTGGTAATGTCTGTGTTGATTATCTGACCTGTAACAGTCTCTCTAGGGGCTGGTAATGTCTGTGTTGATTATCTGTCCTGTAACAGTCTCTCTCTAGGGGCTGGTAATGTCTGTGTTGATTATCTGACCTGAAACAGTCTCTCTAGGGGCTGGTAATGTCTGTGTTGATTATCTGTCCTGAAACAGTCTCTCTAGGGGCTGGTAATGTCTGTGTTGATTATCTGACCTAACAGTCTCTCTAGGGGCTGGTAATGTCTGTGTTGATTATCTGTCCTGTAACAGTCTCTCTAGGGGCTGGTAATGTCTGTGTTGATTATCTGGCCTGTAACAGTCTCTCTAGGGGCTGGTAATGTCTGTGTTGATTATCTGACCTGTAACAGGCTCTAGGGGCTGGTAATGTCTGTGTTGATTATCTGACCTGTAACAGTCTCTCTAGGGGCTGGTAATGTCTGTGTTGATTATCTGACCTGAAACAGTCTCTCTAGGGGCTGGTAATGTCTGTGTTGATTATCTGTCCTGTAACAGTCTCTCTAGGGGCTGGTAATGTCTGTGTTGATTATCTGACCTGAAACAGTCTCTCTAGGGGCTGGTAATGTCTGTGTTGATTATCTGTCCTGTAACAGTCTCTCTAGGGGCTGGTAATGTCTGTGTTGATTATCTGACCTGTAACAGTCTCTCTAGGGGCTGGTAATGTCTGTGTTGATTATCTGACCTGTAACAGTCTCTCTAGGGGCTGGTAATGTCTGTGTTGATTATCTGACCTGGAACAGTCTCTCTAGGGGCTGGTAATGTCTGTGTTGATTATCTGACCTGTAACAGTCTCTCTAGGGGCTGGTAATGTCTGTGTTGATTATCTGACCTCTCTCTCTGTAATCGTTAAGGACTGGGGAGTGTTTCGGGACTAAAATAAACAGAATGGAGCGAAGTACAGGCATAATCCTAGAGGAAAACCTGGTTCAGTCTGCGTTCCACCAGACACTGGGAGATGAATTCACCTTTCAGCAGGACAATAACATATAACACAAGGCCAAATATACACTGGAGTTTTGACTTCAATCTTCTTCAAAATCTATGGCAAGACATTAAAATGGTTATCTAGTAATGATCAACAACCAATTTGAAAAGAGCTTGAAGAATTTTGAAAAGAACAATGGGCAGATGTTGCACAATTCATGTGTGGAAAGGGAGTTTTTCCTAGCCACTGTGCTTCCACACCTGCATTGCTTGCTGTTTGGGATTTTAGGCTGGGTTTCTGTACAGCACTTTGAGATATCAGCTGATGTATGAAGGGCTATATAAATACATTTGATTTGATTTGGAAAGCTGTTAGAGACTCACCCAGAAAGACTCACAGCTGTAATCGCTGCCAAAGGTGCTTCTACAAAGTACTGACTCAGGGGTGTGAATACTTACGTAAATTAGATATTTCTGTATTTATTTTTTTATCAATTTGCTAAAATGTCTAAAAACATGTTCACTTTGTCATTATGGGGTATTGTGATGTCATTGTGGGATATTGTGATGTCATTATGGGATATTGTGATGTCATTATGGGATATTGTGATGTCATTATGGGATATTGTGTGCAGATGGGTGAAAAAAACAACAATTTAATCCATTTTGAAATCATGCTGTAACAACAAAAGGTGGAATAAGTCAAAGGGTATGAATGCCTTCCGAAGGCCCTGTATCCATGTGTGCATTAAGTTATTATTATTTATAATTGTGGCAGGTGTGGTCCTCCATAAACTACATGACATAAATGCATAATGAGGAGACATGAAGGGCTGAGTTCAGGAGTAGAGAACATTGGGTAGTGACTGGACCACTGGCCTAGATCTGTTTGCTCCTGTTCAGAGTAGAGAACATTGGGTAGTGACTGGACCGCTGGCCTAGATCTGTTTGCTCCTGTTCAGGAGTAGAGAACATTGGGTAGTGACTGGACCACTGGCCTAGATCTGTTTGCTCCTGTTCAGGAGTAGAGAACATTGGGAGTGACTGGACCACTGGCCTAGATCTGTTTGCTCCTGTTCAGGAGTAGAGAACATTGGGTAGTGACTGGACCGCTGGCCTAGATCTGTTTGCTCCTGTTCAGGAGTAGAGAACATTGGGTAGTGACTGGACCACTGGTAGATAGAGGGGAGTGTGTGTGATTGTGTGTAAATAAACATACAAGTCTGTCTAACCTCACCAGACTGCTCTACCACTGGGACACACAGGGGAACAGACACACACACAACCACACACACACAGGGGACACAGAAGGCTTTAACCTGGTTATAGAGGGGAACAGAAGGCTCTAACCTGGTTATAGAGGGGAACAGAAGGCTCTAACCTGGTTATAGAGGGGAACAGAAGGCTCTAACCTGGTTATAGAGGGGAACAGAAGGCTCGAACCTGGTTATAGAGGGGAGTAGAAGGCTCTACCTGGTTATAGAGGGGAACAGAAGGCTCTAACCTGGTTATAGAGGGGAGCAGAAGGCTCTAACCTGGTTATAGAGGGGAACAGAAGGCTCTAACCTGGTTATAGAGGGGAACAGAAGGCTCTAACCTGGTTATAGAGGGGAACAGAAGGCTCTAACCTGGTTATAGAGGGGAACAGAAGGCTCTAACCTGGTTATAGAGGGGAACAGAAGGCTCTAACCTGGTTATAGAGGGGAACAGAAGGCTCTAACCTGGTTATAGAGGGGAACAGAAGGCTCTAACCTGGTCATAGAGGGGAACAGAAGGCTCTAACCTGGTCATAGAGGGGAACAGAAGGCTCTAACCTGGTCATAGAGGGGAACAGAAGGCTCTAACCTGGTCATAGAGGGGAACAGAAGGCTCTAACCTGGTCATAGAGGGGAACAGAAGGCTCTAACCTGGTCATAGAGGGGAACAGAAGGCTCTAACCTGGTCATAGAGGGGAACAGAAGGCTCTAACCTGGTCATAGAGGGGAACAGAAGGCTCTAACCTGGTTATAGAGGGGAACAGAAGGCTCTAACCTGGTTATAGAGGGGAACAGAAGGCTCTAACCTGGTTATAGAGGGGAACAGAAGGCTCTAACCTGGTTATAGAGGGGAACAGAAGGCTCTAACCTGGTTATAGAGGGGAACAGAAGGCTCTAACCTGGTTATAGAGGGGAACAGAAGGCTCTAACCTGGTTATAGAGGGGAACAGAAGGCTCGAACCTGGTTATAGAGGAAGGCTCCAGAGAGGCTCTAACCTGGTTATAGAGGGGAACAGAAGGCTCTAACCTGGTTATAGAGGAAGGCTCCAGAGAGGCTCTAACCTGGTTAGTGTGTATGATGTTGTCTCTCTCTTTCCTAGTCTGACTGAGTCCCAAATGGTCCACTGTATAGTGCACTACTTTACCCTATGGGCCCTGGTCAAAAGTAGTGCACTTTTAAGGGAATGTTGTACGGAATACGCACTGGGAGTGTATCTAGTATTCCCATGCAGGAGGCTCAAGGCTTTAGTGTGTGTGTGTGTGTGTGTGTGTTTTCACTCAACATCATAAATTATACACAGGTTTATGTCTGAACCAAGGATGGGAGACAGAGGTCAGAGGTTGTTCTGAACACACACACATCCTTTCCATTCACACTAGTGCCAAACCACACCCTCACCATTCACACACACACACACACACACACACACCCTTTCCATTCACACTAGTGCCAGTCTAGACTGGCTCAGTTCACTCCAGGTGTTCACAGCAGGTGGCTGTCAAACTTTGTAACCCATCCACCCCCCCCCCCCTCACTCCCCTCTCTCACTCATTCCTTCACCCCCACCCACTCCTCTCTCTCAATCTCTTCTCCTTGCCCCCCCCGCCCCCACACCCGTCCTCTCCTCTTTGACACCCCATCTCTCTCTCTCTCGTTTTCAGCTGTATCCAAGCGTCTGGTTCTGACCTCCAACAGCAGATCCCTTTACAGCAAACCACACCCTCCCCATTCACACCAAACAGCCCCCAAAAATCCCATTCACACACACACACACACACACACACACACAGCTCCCAAAACCCCCATTCACACACACCAGACAGCCCCCAAAACCCCATTCCCACACACACACACCAGACAGCCCCCAAAACCCCATTCACACACACACACAAGACAGCCCCCAAAACCCCATTCACACACACACACACACACACCAGACAGCCCCCAAAACCCCATTCCCACACCAGACAGCCCCCAAAACCCCATTCCCACACCAGACAGCCCCCAAAACCCCATTCACACACACACACCAGACAGCCCCCAAAACCCCATTCACACACACACCAGACAGCCCCCAAAACCCCATTCACACAAACCAGACATCTCCCAAAACCCCATTCACACAAACCAGACAGCCCCCAAAACCCCCATTCACACACCAGACAGCCCCCAAAACCCCCATTCACACACACACACACACACCAGACAGCCCCCAAAACCCCCATTCACACACACACACCAGACAGCCCCCAAAACCCCATTCCCACACACACACCAGACAGCCCCCAAAACCCCATTCCCACACACACACCAGACAGCCCCCAAAACCCCCATTCACACACACACACACACACACACACACCAGACAGCCCCCAAAACCCCATTCCCACACCAGACAGCCCCCAAAACCCCATTCACACACACACACACACACACACCACACACACACACCACACACACACACCAGACAGCCCCAAAACCCCATTCCCACACCAGACAGCCCCCAAAACCCCCATTCACACACACACACCAGACAGCCCCCAAAACCCCCATTCACTCACACACACACACACACACACACCAGACAGCCCCCAAAACCCCCATTCACACACACACACCAAACAGCCCCCAAAACCCCCATTCACACACACACACACACCAGACAGCCCCCAAAACCCCCATTCACACACACACACACACACACACACACACCAAACAGCCCCCAAAAACCCATTCACACACACCAGACAGCCCCCAAAAAACCCATTCACACACACACCAGACAGCCCCCAAAACCCCCATTCACACACACCAGACAGCCCCCAAAACCCCCATTCACACACACACACACCAGACAGCCCCCAAAACCCCCATTCACACACACACACCAAACAGCCCCCAAAAACCCATTCACACACACCAGACAGCCCCCAAAAACCCCATTCACACACACACCAGACAGCCCCCAAAACCCCCATTCACACACCAGACAGCCCCCAAAAACCCCATTCACACACACCAGACAGCCCCCAAAACTCCCATTCACACACACACACACACACACCAAACAGCCCCCAAAACCCCATTCACACACACATACAGCACCCCAAAACCCCATTCACACACACACACCAGACAGCCCCCAGAACCCCATTCACACACACATACAGCCCCCCAAAACCCATTCACACACACACCAGACAGCCCCCAAAACCCCATTCCCACAGACACACACAGCCCCCAAAACCCCATTCCCACACACACAGTGAATCTTCTCTGCGTGTGTTGCCACTTTGACCTCCAACGGCTAGTTACTGAAGTACAGCTGCCTGCGACATTACTGCTTAAATAGCAGTTAATACCTTCAAGCGCGCGTGCGCACACACACACGGTCTCCTTAGCATGTGAACAGAGTGCACCCTTTAGTTCTTAGTGGCTGAACAGATAACAGGCTAACGAGAGAATCGGCTAATCCAGGTATTTTAGTCCAGGTGGGGAACACTGAATGAACGGACACACACACACACACACACCTGTGGGAAAGCTAAGCACAGTACATCACCTTCTAGTAGACTGCAGTAAAGCTGGACACCAGGGCTGGGTGGTGTCTGGAACCTCACCATACTAATCACCATACTTAGTTGGAGTCGGAAGTTTACATACACTCAATTAGTATTTGGTAGCGTTGCCTTTATAAATTGTTTAACTTGGGTCAAACATTCCGGGTCGCCTTCCACAAGATACAGTGGGGCAAAAAAGTATTTAGTCAGCCACCAATTGTGCAAGTTCTCCCACTTAAAAAGATGAGAGGCCTGTAATGTTCATCATAGGTACACTTCAACTACGACAGACAAAATGAGAAAAAAAATCCAGAAAATCACAGTGTATTTTTAATTAATTTATTTGCAAATTATGGTGGAAAATAAGTATTTGTCACCTACAAACAAGCAAGATTTCTGGCTCTCACAGACCTGTAACTTCTTCTTTAAGAGGCTCCTCTGTCCTCCACTCGTTACCTGTATTAATGGCACCTGTTTGAACTTGTTATCAGTATAAAAGACACCTGTCCACAACCTCAAACAGTCACACTCCAAACTCCACTATGGCCAAGACCAAAGAGCTTTGGGGCTGTTTTTCTGCAAAGGGACCAGGACGACTGATCCGTGTAAAGGAAAGAATGAATGGGGCCATGTATCGTGAGATTTTGAGTAAAAACCTCCTTCCATCAGCAAGGGCTTTGAAGATGAAACATGGCTGGGTCTTTCAGCATGACAATGATCCCAAACACACCGCCCGGGCAACGAAGGAGTGGCTTCGTAAGAAGCATTTCAAGGTCCTGGAGTAACATAGCCAGTCTCCAGATCTCAACCCCCATAGAAAATCTTTGGAGGGAGTTGAAAGTCCGTGTTGCCCAGCAACAGCCTCAAAACATCACTGCTCTAGAGGAGATCTGCATGGAGGAATGGGCCAAAATACCAGCAACAGTGTGTGAAAACCTTGTGAAGACTTACAGAAAATGTTTGACCTCTGTCATTGCCAACAAAGGGTATATAACAAAGTATTGAGATAAACTTTTGTTATTGACCAAATACTTATTTTCCACCATAATTTGCAAATAAATTCATTAAAAATCCTACAATGTGATTTTCTGGATTTTCTTTCCTCATTTTGTCTGTCATAGTTGAAGTGTGATGAAAATTACATTTACACCTACGATGAAAATTACAGGCCTCTCTCATCAATTGGTGGCTGACTAAATACTTTTTTGCCCCACTGTATATATATCTGCATCTATATCTGCCACTATATCTGCATCTGCATCTATATCTATATCTGCATCTATATCTATATCTGCATCTATTTCTATATCTGCATATATATCTATATCTGCATATATATCTATATCTATATCTATATCTACATCTATATCTATATCTACAGCTATATCTATATCTGCATCTATATCTGCATCTATATCTGCATCTATATCTGCATCTATATCTGCATCTACATCTATATCTGCCACTATATCTGCATCTATATCTGCATCTATATCTGCATCTGCATCTATATCTGCATCTATATCTGCATCTACATCTATACCTGCCACTATATCTGCATCTACATCTGCATCTATATCTATATCTATATCTGCATCTATATCTATCACTATCTCTGCATCTATATCTATATCTGCATCTATATCTGCATCTATATCTGCATCTGCCACTATATCTACATCTATATCTATATCTGCATCTATATCTGCATTTATATCTATATCTGCATCTATATCTACAGCTATATCTATATCTGCATCTACATCTATATCTGCCACTATATCTGCATCTATATCTATATCTGCCACTATATCTGCCACTATATCTGCATCTATATCTGCATCTATATCTATATCTGCTTCTATATCTACATCTCCATCTACATCTATATCTATATGAGAGACAGAACGACAGACAGAGAAAGAGAAACAGACAGAGAGAGAGAACGACAGAAATAGAGAGAGAAAAACAGAGACGAGAGAGACAGAGGACACAGAGTTGGAACAAAGGACACAGTTAGTCTGCTGCAGCATTCTCTCTCTCTCTCTCCATGCAGACACACTCTCTTACCGTGAAGTCCATTGCAGGGGGGCTCTCTCCTCTCCTCTGAAGTGTGCTGTCCATTCCGGATTCCACTGCCACACACACATCCACACACACTGCCCAGACACGGGTAATCCACACCCTCCTAACAATTACTGTCTGCACGTGTGTTGTTCAGTCACAATATAGATCGTTCATACACACACACACACACGTGTGTATGCCAGGTCCGAACACACACACACACACAGTCCAATAGGTCCAGCCCAAACAGTAGTCCTCCAACTACAATCCACAGAAATTTTGATAGAATAAGACCAGCGACGAACACACTACACCAGCGCTCCAGCACTATACCGTCAACAGAACAGCTAACACACTGTACCGTCAACAGAACAGCTAACACACTATACCAGCACTGTACCGTCAACAGAACAGCTAACACACTGTACCGTCAACAGAACAGCTAACACACTGTACCGTCAACAGAACAGCTAACACACTGTACCGACAACAGAACAGCTAACACACTGTACCGTCAACATAACAGCTAACACACTGTACCGTCAACATAACAGCTAACACACTGTACCGTCAACAGAACAGCTAACACACTGTACCGTCAACATAACAGCTAACACACTGTACCGTCAACATAACAGCTAACACACTATACCAGCACTGTACCGTCAACAGAACAGCTAACACACCCTCGCTCACACACACACTGACACTGCAGCGTGCCGGTTTAAATTTGAACACACACTGACGCTTAGGCAACAGTTACCAGGTTAAAGCCACACCTCCCACTGTACACCACCTCCCTCCTGGCTGTTGCTAGGTAACTGTTCAGCTGGGCCGGCCTCGAGCGGTGACATCAGCTAGATTGAGTCTGGCATTGGGATATTATTTTAGACCTGAGGAAAGAGTGCCTCCTACTGGCCCTCCTACTGGCCCTCCAACACCACTTCCAGCAGCATCTGGTAACATTGTAAATACAACACATATTTATGTTTATTTATTTTCCCTTTAGTACTTTAACTATAACATTTAAATATGACATATGAAATGTATGAATTATTTTGGAAGTGTAATGTATACTATTCATTTTTGTATTCTTTATTTCACTTTTGTTTATTATGTATTTCACTTGCTTTGGCAATGTAAACATATGTTCAATTGCATTGAATTGAGAGAGAGAGAGACACACACACAGAGAGACACACACACCTGGGCCGAGTCTACGGGTACACACCTGGGCCGAGTCTACGGGTACACACCTGGGCCGAGTCTACGGGTACACACCTGGGCCGAGTCTACGGGTACACACCTGGGCCGAGTCCACGGGTACACACCTGGGCCGAGTCCCACGGGTACAATTGAGAGAGAGACACACACACCTGGGCCGAGTCTACGGGTACACACCTGGGCCGAGTCTACGGGTACACACCTGGGCCGAGTCTACGGGTACACACCTGAGCCGAGTCTACGGGTACACACCTGGGCCGAGTCTACGGGTACAATTGAGAGAGAGAGACACACACACCTGGGCCGAGTCTACGGGTACACACCTGGGCCGAGTCTACGGGTACACACCTGGGCCGAGTCTACGGGTACACACCTGGGCCGAGTCTACGGGTACACACCTGGGCCGAGTCTACGGGTACACACCTGGGCCGAGTCTACGGGTACACACCTGGGCCGAGTCTACGGGTACAATTGAGGAGAGACACGGGTACACACCTGGGCCGAGTCTACGGGTACACACCTGGGCCGAGTCTACGGGTACACACCTGGGCCGAGTCTACGGGTACACACCTGGGCCGAGTCTACGGGTACACACCTGGGCCGAGTCTACGGGTACACACCTGGGCCGAGTCTACGGGTACACACCTGGGCCGAGTCTACGGGTACACACCTGGGCCGAGTCTACGGGTACACACCTGGGCCGAGTCTACGGGTACACACCTGGGCCGAGTCTACGGGTACACACCTGGGCCGAGTCTACGGGTACACACCTGGGCCGAGTCCCACGGGTACACACCTGGGCCGAGTCTACGGGTACACACCTGGGCCGAGTCACACGGGTACACACCTGGGCCGAGTCTACGGGTACACACCTGGGCCGAGTCTACGGGTACACACCTGGGCCGAGTCTACGGGTACACACCTGGGCCGAGTCTACGGGTACACACCTGGGCCGAGTCACGGGTACACACCTGGGCCGAGTCTACGGGTACACACCTGGGCCGAGTCTACGGGTACACACCTGGGCCGAGTCTACGGGTACACACCTGGGCCGAGTCTACGGGTACACACCTGGGCCGAGTCTACGGGTACACACCTGGGCCGAGTCTACGGGTACACACCTGGGCCGAGTCTACGGGTACACACCTGGGCCGAGTCTACAGGTACACACCTGGGCCGAGTCTACGGGTACACACCTGGGCCTAGTCTACGGGTACACACCTGGGCCGAGTCTACAGGTACACACCTGGGCCGAGTCTACATGCACTGTGGGAGACACATGGGCTGTTATACACCTGGGTTGTATTCATTATTGTAAAAAGGTTTTGCTATTGAAAAGGAAATGGAGTTTTTCATATTAGATGAATTCAGGAAGATCCCTCCCTGTTTCAGTCTGTTTTTTTCCATTTGACTCCTAATGAACACAACCCTGAGATGCATTCAGGCGGGTTAAAGTCATTCTGCCATTACAGTAGGAGTGATGTCTGAGTGAAGCTGTACCTGTCATTACAGTAGGAGGTGATGTCTGAGTGAAGCTGTACCTGTCATTACAGTAGGAGGTGATGTCTGAGTGAAGTTGTACCTGTCATTACAGTAGGAGGTGATGTCTGAGTGAAGCTGGACCTGTTGTACCTGTCATTACAGTAGGAGGTGATGTCTGAGTGAAGCTGGACCTGTTGTACCTGTCATTACAGTAGGAGGTGATGTCTGAGTGAAGTTGTACCTGCCATTACAATATAAGGTGAACTCCCTGAACGGGCAGTTAACCCACTGTTCCTAGGCCGTCATTGAAAATAAGAATTTGTTCTTAACTGACTTGCCTAGTTAAATAAAGGTAAAATTTAAAAATGTAAAAAATTAAATTACAATAGGAGGTGATGTCTGAGTGAACCTGTACCTGCCATTACAATAGGAGGTGATGTCTGAGTGAAGTTGTACTTACATTTACTGCTGGCTGTGTAGACATCTAGAAAGAAGGCTAGCTGGCTGTGCATTACAAACACTGCTACCACACCTGCCCTTCTTTCTCTCTGGTGTGTTAAGGGTTCAGAACAAGTGGAGGAGGGCATACCTGTTGCTGCCATTGTGGCAGCTTTATGTAACTGCACCTAAACAGAATACCTGCCTCTGGGCCAGATTGAGACACACCTGAGTTCAGTGAAGCTTTATTTTGAAACCAACATTGTTCATACCTTCACATCTGAATGGTTTTAGAGACTATCTTGATGAAATGGTACAAGCCTATGCACAAATAAAGAAAGAGAAATCCCAGTGCACAGCAGTACGTACATCCTGGTGTTGTTCTGGCAGAACAACCAGTATTCACAAACAAGAGTAAAAACCCACACACTACAAATCCCAGGCTGAATAATAATAATAACAGCTGCTATGGATCTATCTGTCTCCCTGACCTGTCTGTCTCTGTCTCCCTGAACTGTCTGTCTCTGTCTCCCTGACCTGTCTGTCTCTGTCTCCCTGACCTGTCTGTCTCTGACTCCCTGACCTGTCTGTCTCTGACTCCCTGACCTGTCTGTCTCTGTCTCCCTGACCTGTCTGTCTCTGTCTCCCTGACCTGTCTGTCTCTGTCTCCCTGACCTGTCTGTCTCTGTCTCCCTGGACTGTCTGTATCTGTTTCCCTGACCTGTCTGTCTCTGTCTCCCTGACCTGTCTGTCTCTGTCTCCCTGACTTGTCTGTCTCTGTCTCCCTGACCTGTCTGTCTCTGTCTCCCTGACTTGTCTGTCTCTGTCTCCCTGACTTGTCTGTCTCTGTCTCCCTGACTTGTCTGTCTCTGTCTCCCTGACTTGTCTGTCTCTGTCTCCCTGACTTGTCTGTCTCTGTCTCCCTGACCTGTCTGTCTCTGTCTCCCTGACTTGTCTGTCTCTGTCTCCCTGACCTGTCTGTCTCTGTCTCCCTGAACTGTCTGTCTCTGTCTCCCTGACCTGTCTGTCTCTGTCTCCCTGACCTGTCTGTCTCTGTCTCCCTGACTTGTCTGTCTCTGTCTCCCTGACCTGTCTGTCTCTGTCTCCTTGAATGTGACTGAGATCCTCCCTCCTCCTCAGGGCCATTGATATTCATCAGCTGACCATCCAAAATGGAAGCTGTGCACCAACCCTGATCCCATCTGTGATGTCTGATCTTTCTTGATACTGTCTCCCATTTATTGATTTATTTTGGTTCTTGAATTTCCTGATGTATACGCAATTCAGCTTTTAGCTGCCATGTTTAGTGGAATAAACTAAACTAATCCCCACTCAGTACATAGCAACAGGTAGCAACAGGTTAGAGAGACGGACTAGAAGGTTGTCAGTTTAAATCCCAAACCAGGTATAATGAACTACTGGCTTCAGATCCCAGACCAGGCATAATGAACTACTGGGTTCAGATCCCAGACCAGGCATAATGAACTACTGGGTTCAGATCCCAGACCAGGCATAATGAACTACTGGGTTCAGATCCCAGACCAGGCATAATGAACTACTGGGTTCAGATCCCAGACCAGGCATAATGAACTACTGGGTTCAGATCCCAGACCAGGCATAATGAACTACTGGGTTCAGATCCCAGACCAGGTAGAATGAACTACTGGGTTCAGATTCCAGACCAGGCAAAATTAACGACTGGGTTCAGATCCCAGACCAGGCATAATGAACTACTGGGTTCAGATCCCAGACCAGGCATAATGAACTACTGGGTTCAGATCCCAGACCAGGCATAATGAACGACTGGGTTCAGATCCAAGACCAGGCATAATGAACTACTGGGTTCAGATCCCAGACCAGGCATAATGAACTACTGGGTTCAGATCCCAGACCAGGTAGAATGAACTACTGGGTTCAGATCCCAGACCAGGCATAATGAACTACTGGGTTCAGATGAACTACTGGGTTCAGATTCCAGACCAGGTATAATGAACTACTGGGTTCAGATGAACTACTGGGTTCAGATGAACTACTGGGTTCAGATTCCAGACCAGGCATAATGAACTACTGGGTTCAGATCCCAGACCAGGCATAATGAACTACTGGGTTCAGATCCCAGACCAGGCATAATGAACTACTGGGTTCAGATCCCAGACCAGGCATAATGAACTACTGGGTTCAGATCCCAGACCAGGCATAATGAACTATTGGGTTCAGATGAACTACTGGGTTCAGATTCCAGACCAGGCATAATGAACTATTGGGTTCAGATCCCAGACCAGACATAATGAACTATTGGGTTCAGATGAACTACTGGGTTCAGATGCCAGACCAGGTATAATGAACTACTGGGTTCAGATGCCAGACCAGCTATAATGAACTACTGGGTTCAGATCCCAGACCAGGCATAATGAACTACTGGGTTCAGATCCCAGACCAGCTATAATGAACTACTGGGTTCAGATCCCAGACCAGGCATAATGAACTACTGGGTTCAGATCCCAGACCAGGCATAATGAACTACTGGGTTCAGATCCCAGACCAGGCATAATGAACTACTGGGTTCAGATCCCAGACCAGGCATAAAGAACTACTGGGTTCAGATCCCAGACCAGGTAGAATGAACTACTGGGTTCAGATTCCAGACCAGGCAAAATTAACGACTGGGTTCAGATCCCAGACCAGGCATAATGAACTACTGGGTTCAGATCCCAGACCAGGCATAATGAACTACTGGGTTCAGATCCCAGACCAGGCATAATGAACGACTGGGTTCAGATCCAAGACCAGGCATAATGAACTACTGGGTTCAGATCCCAGACCAGGCATAATGAACTACTGGGTTCAGATCCCAGACCAGGTAGAATGAACTACTGGGTTCAGATCCCAGACCAGGCATAATGAACTACTGGGTTCAGATCCCAGACCAGGCATAATGAACTACTGGGCTCAGATCCCAGACCAGGCATAATGAACTACTGGGTTCAGATGAACTACTGGGTTCAGATCCCAGACCAGGTAGAATGAACTACTGGGTTCAGATCCCAGACCAGGCATAATGAACTACTGGGTTCAGATCCCAGACCAGGCATAATGAACTACTGGGTTCAGATCCCAGACCAGGCATAATGAACTACTGGGTTCAGATCCCAGACCAGGCATAATGAACTATTGGGTTCAGATGAACTACTGGGTTCAGATCCCAGACCAGGCAAAATTAACTACTGGGTTCAGATCCCAGACCAGGCATAATGAACTACTGGGTTCAAATCCTAGACCAGCTATAATGAACTACTGGGTTCAGATCCCAGACCAGGCATAATGAACTACTGGGTTCAGATCCCAGACCAGGCATAATGAACTACTGGGTTCAGATCCAAGACCAGGCATAATGAACTACTGGGTTCAGATCCAAGACCAGGCATAATGAACTACTGGGTTCAAATCCTAGACCAGGTATAATGAACTACTGTGTTCAGATCCCAGACTAGGCATAATGAACTACTGGGTTCAGATCCCACACCAGGCATAAAGAACTACTGGGTTCAGATCCCACACCAGGCATAAAGAACTACTGGGTTCAGATCCCACACCAGGCATAAAGAACTACTGGGTTCAGATCCCAGACCAGGCATAATGAACTACTGGGTTCAGATCCCAGACCAGGCATAATGAACTACTGGGTTCAGATCCCAGACCAGGCATAATGAACTACTGGGTTCAGATCCCAGACCAGGCATAATGAACTACTGGGTTCAGATCCAAGACCAGGCATAATGAACTACTGGGTTCAGATCCCAGACCAGGCATAATGAACTACTGGGTTCAGATCCAAGACCAGGCATAATGAACTACTGGGTTCAGATCCCACACCAAGCATAAAGAACTACTGGGTTCAGATTCCAGACCAGGCATAATGAACTACTGGGTTCAGATCCAAGACCAGGCATAATGAACTACTGGGTTCAGATCCAAGACCAGGCATAATGAACTACTGGGTTCAGATCCCAGACCAGGCATAATGAACTACTGGGTTCAGATCCCACACCAAGCATAAAGAACTACTGGGTTCAGATCCAAGACCAGGCATAATGAACTACTGGGTTCAGATCCCACACCAAGCATAAAGAACTACTGGGTTCAGATCCAAGACCAGGCATAATGAACTACTGGGTTCAGATCCAAGACCAGGCATAAAGAACTACTGGGTTCAGATGAACTACTGGGTTCAGATCCCAGACCAGGCATAATGAACTACTGGGTTCAGATGAACTACTGGGTTCAGATCCAAGACCAGGCATAATGAACTACTGGGTTCAGATCCCAGACCAAGCATAATGAACTACTGGGTTCAGATCCAAGACCAGGCATAAAGAACTACTGGGTTCAGATCCAAGACCAGGCATAATGAACTACTGGGTTCAGATCCAAGACCAGGCATAAAGAACTACTGGGTTCAGATCCAAGACCAGGCATAATGAACTACTGGGTTCAGATCCAAGACCAGGCATAATGAACTACTGGGTTCAGATCCAAGACCAGGCATAATGAACTACTGGGTTCAGATCCAAGACCAGGCATAAAGAACTACTGGGTTCAGATCCAAGACCAGGCATAAAGAACTACTGGGTTCAGATGAACTACTGGGTTCAGATCCCAGACCAGGCATAATGAACTACTGGGTTCAGATCCCAGACCAGGCATAAAGAACTACTGGGTTCAGATCCCAGACCAGGCATAATGAACTACTGGGTTCAGATTAACTACTGGGTTCAGATGAACTACTGGGTTCAGATCCCAGACCAGGCATAATGAACTACTGGGTTCAGATCCCAGGTGCTCACACATAGAGACAGCACACACACATCCTTGATAATGTGCAACTCTCTCTCTCTCTCTCTCTCTCTCTCTCTCTCTCTCTCTCTCTCTCTCTGTAGCTATACAACATCGCCATCTAGTGAAAAATATTAAACATAGCAGCACCGCACATTCACTGTATCATATTCCTATAAAGATTAATGAGCCTAATAAAAGTAGAACTGCTAATAGTGAGAAGATTCATATAGAGTTGTAATGACTGACATACAGTCTCCCTATAAAACCTGTGAGCCTGCCCAGTACACATTACTGTGGCTTAGGATCTAAACAAGGTCAAATAGACTGTCTCTGTCGAGCTGTCTCTCTCTCACTCCCTCACTCGGAGAGCAATCAGACCAGCTACACTCTCAGCAACAAAGCACTGTCTGGACTCAAGTCACACCTTCCTAGTCATTTAATCTCACCGACAACCCTACAGGTAGAGAGAGAGAGAGAGAGAGAGAGAGAGAGAGAGAGAGAGAGAGAGAGAGAGAGAGGGAGAGAGAGGGAGAGTTTCTGGAGAGAGAGAGAGGGAGAGAGAGAGAGAGGAGGGAGAGGAGAGGGAGGGAGGAGGGAGAGAGAGGGAGAGAGTGTGTGTGTGTGTGTGGGTTTGTGTGTCAGCAACACCACTAGACATAGTGATATACTGACACGGTGGAAGGAAACAAATTGTATTATCTGAAGCATTTACCACAGGGAGGCCAGAGGAAGCCATCTCTAACACAAACACACACACACACAAACACACACATGGACACACACACACACACTTGCCCGGAACGCCCAGAGCAATCTCCTACAGACAGGGAAGGTGAAAGAGGAAATTCGCTAATCGCCGAGGCAATGTCAGAATACAAAAACTGACTGGACTGACACACACACGGACACACACACATACACACATACTCCTCTCTCTCTATCTCTCTCTCTCTCTCTCTCTCTCTCTCTCTCTCTCTCTCTCTCTCTCTCTCTCTCTCATGCTCTCACGCTCTCTCTCTCTCTCTGTCTGCCTGAGAGGTAGTGTTCTCATACGGACTGAACAGCTTGGCAGGAAAACAACCTAACTGCCAACAACAGAACAACAACAGAACGGAACGCTAACAGAATGATCAGATATAGGACTGGTCTCAGTGGTCTAACTGGGCGTGAGGACAATGTGACCAGGCAGGGGAGAGGGAGTACACCGCCTGGACAGGACACTAGTCTATCTCCTGTTTCTGTAGTGAGACGGTGTGATGTACAGGACACCCCCTGGACAGGACACTAGTCTATCTCCTGTTTCTGTAGTGAGACAGCTTGATGTACAGGACACCCCCTGGACAGGACACTAGTCTGTAGCAGGACCTAACCCCAATCTTTCTCCTTAATGCTGAGTGCCAAGCACAGAGACATCAGGTCCCAAATTATACTTGTTTTTGAGTACTTTTATCCCATTTTCTTCCCATATGGTAGTTACAGTCTTGTAGAAAAAGAAACGCACACCTATTTAGACGAGGTGCTGGCTAGCGGAGTAGAAAACTTGAAAATAAAAGAGAGCCGCACACTCTCGGAGCTCAGATGCAAAAAAAAATGTAATTACCACCGTTTTGACAGCCAAGCTGTCTTCATCAGGGTACAGTCATACCTCATCATCATACTTCATCATACCCTGATGAAGACAGTGCAGCTCTCTTTTATTTTCAAGTCTGGTCCCATCAGTGTAACTTCCCTACGGACTCGGGAGAGGTGAAGGTCACGACCCTGCCGAGCCATACCGCTTCTTGATACGTTGCTCGTGTAACCAGGAAGCGAGCCGCACCAAATGTGTCATAGGGAACATCGTCCAACTGGCGACCGGAGGTCGGCTTGCATGTACAGGCGCCCGGCCCGCCACAAGGAGTCGATAGAGAGCGATGGAACAAGGAAATCCCGGCCGGCCAAACCCTCCCTAACCCGGACGACGCTGGGCCAAACCCTCCCCGAACCCGGACGACGCTGGGCCAAACCCTCCTCGAACCCGGACGACGCTGGGCCAAACCCTCCCCTAACCTGGACGACGCTGGGCCAAATCCTCCCTAACCTGGACAACGCTGGGCCAAACCCTCCCCTAACCCGGACGACGCTGGGCCAAACCTTCCCTAACCCGGACGACGCTGGGCCAAACCCTCCCCTAACCCGGACGACGCTGGGCCAAACCCTCCCCTAACACGGACGACACTGGGCCAAACCCTCCCTAACCCGAACGACGCTGGGCCAAACCCTCCCCTAACCCGGACGACGCTGGGCCAAACCCTCCCCTAACCCGGACGACGCTGGGCCAAACCCTCCCTAACACGGGACGACTGGGCCAAACCCTCCCTAACCCGGACGACGCTGGGCCAAACCCTCCCCTAACCCGGACGACGCTGGGCCAAACCCTCCCCTAACCCGGACGACGCTGGGACAAACCCTCCCCTCACCCGGACGACGCTGGGCCAAACTCTCCCCTAACACGGACGACGCTGGGCCAAACCCTCCCCTCACCCGGACAACGCTGGGCCAAACCCTCCCCTAACACGGACGACGCTGGGCCAAACCTCCCCTAACCCGGACGTACTGGGCCAAACCCTCCCCTAACCCGGACGACGCTGGGCCAAACCCTCCCCTCACCCAGACGACGCTGGGCCAAACCCTCCCCTAACCCGGACGACGCTGTCAGGACAAACCTTCCCCTCACCCGGACGACGCTGGGCCAAACCCTCCCCTCACCCAGACGACGCTGGGCCAAACCCTCCCTAACCCGGACGACGCTGGGACAAACCTTCCCCTCACCCGGACGACGCTGGGCCAAACCCTCCCCTAACCCGGACGACGCTGGGCCATATAATGTGCGGCACCTCATGGGCCTCCCGGTGACACAGCCGGGGATCAAACCAGGGTCTGTAGTGACGCCTCAAGCACTGCAATGCAGTGTAGTATAATGGATGTCACCTGGTATGTTACCTGGTAGATGTAGTATAATGTATGTCACCTGGTATGTTACCTGGTAGATGTAATATAATGGATGTTACCTGGTAGACGTAATATAATGGTTGTTACCTGGTATGTTACCTGGTAGATGTAATATAATGGATGTTACCTGGTA
>NW_027012949.1:222630-227630 GCF_036934945.1 Oncorhynchus masou masou
GGCTAAACCTAGTGTGTTGTCCCATCCCTTTAAATGAGGGCTAAACCTAGTGTGGTGTCCCATCCCTTTAAATGAGGGCTAAACCTAGTGTGTTGTCCCATCCCTTTAAATGAGGGCTAAACCTAGTGTGGTGTCCCATCCCTTTAAATGAGGGCTAAACCTAGTGTGGTGTCCCAGCTCTTTAAATGAGGGCTAAACCTAGTGTGGTGTCCCATCCCTTTAAATGAGGGCTAAACCTAGTGTGGTGTCCCATCCCTTTAAATGAGGGCTAAACCTAGTGTGGTGTCCCAGCTCTTTAAATGAGGGCTAAACCTAGTGTGGTGTCCCAGCTCTTTAAATGAGGGCTAAACCTAGTGTGGTGTCCCAGCTCTTTAAATGAGGGCTAAACCTAGTGTGGTGTCCCATCCCTTTAAATGAGGGCTAAACCTAGTGTGGTGTCCCATCCCTTTAAATGATGGCTAAACCTAGTGTGGTGTCCCATCCCTTTAAATGAGGGCTGAACCTAGTGTGGTGTCCCATCCCTTTAAATGAGGGCTAAACCTAGTGTGGTGTCCCATCCATTTAAATGAGGGCTAAACCTAGTGTGATATGCTATCCCTTTAAGAGGGAGTCTTATGTAGGAGTGAGAGAGATGCATTGTCTCTGTTCCACCACACTGGCTATTTATACATACAGAGATAAATCCTCCCATATAGTCTCTATTGGCCTTATAGAGATTAGGGTGAAAACACACACACATACATACACAGGGGAGGGGAGGAGAGGAGTGGAGAGGAGAGGAGAGGAGAGGAGAAGAGGGAGAGGAGAGGAGAGGAGAGGGAGGAGGGAAGGGAAGGAGAGGGAAGGAGAGGGAAGGAGAGGTGAGGAGATGGGAAGAGAGAAGAGAAGATAAGAGAAGGAGAGGAGGATGAGAGGAGAGGAGAGGAGAGGAGAGAGGGAGAGGAGAGGAGAGGAGAGGAGAGGAGAGAGGAGAGGAGAGGAGAGGAGAGGAGAGGAGAGGAGAGGAGAGGCAAGGAGAGGCGAGGAGATGAGAAGAGAGGAGAAGATAAGAGAAGAGGAGGAGAGGAGGATGAGAGGAGGGGAGAGGTTCTTACCCTTGATGGCGAACACCCCATAGCAGAAGTCTTTGAAGTTGATCCTGCCGTGAGAGTTGGGATCCAGGTACTTAGTCAACTTCTTCACCTGACAGAGACAAATCAGACACACTGTTATTAGTTGCATGCACCGAATGCCAGAGGTGTAGACCTCACCGTGAAATGCTTACTTACGAGCCGTTGTACAACGCAGAGTTGTAAGTATGAACAACTTGCTAAATAACTAAGGTACAAAGTTATTTAGGCAGGTAGCCTAGTGGTTAAAGCGTTGGGCCAGTAACTGAAAGGTTGCTGGATTGAATCCCTGAGCTGACAAGGTAAAGATCTGTAGTTCTGCCCCTGAACAGGCAGTTAACCCGCTGTTCCTAGGACAAATAAATAAAATAAGAATTTGTTCTTAACTGACTTGCCTAGTTAAATAAAGGTAAAATATATATTTTTAAATACAGAGAGAGAGAGATCAGAAAATGATTAACTCATCATTGATTAACTCCGATCAACTGCAACCATTTAAACCATTTAAAGCAGCCCTCTCTCTCTGTCTTTAAACATATCAGTAGTAGTAAAGGAATGAAGAGTCCTCATGGGTTGATGTTTCAGCATTGTCTCAATGAACAGTTTGGCAGTGGACTAGCCATGAGCAGCATGAACACGCAGTTACAAGCCTGAGTTAGCGGCAGGCAAACGAGCAATATATATATAAATATCTTTTATTTAACAAGGCAAGTCAGTTAAGAACAAATTCTTATTTTCAATGACGGTCTAGGAACAGTGGGCTAACTGCCTTGTTCAGGACAGAACGACAGATTTGTCCCTTGTCAGCTCGTGGATTTGAACTTGCAACCTTTCGGTTACTAGTCCAACACTCTAATCACCAGGCTACCCTGCCACCCCGGGTTAGCCTGCCGCACCGTCATAGTACAGATGAAGCCTGAGCTTGAATGTGAAGCTGACTGAAGCTGGTTATCTGGTTAGCTGGCTAGCTGGCTAGCTGGTTAGCTGGCTAACTGGTTAGCTGGCTAGCTGATTAGTTGGCTAGCTGGTTAGCTGTAGAAAAGCCTGAATAGATCTATCTTGCATGGTAGTCTGCCCCTCAGGACAGAAGACATGACCTTCCAACAGCAGAGCAATGTAACAGGGCATAGCTAAGCACAGCCATAACTCACTCACTCACACACACACTCACTCACTCACTCACTCACTCACTCACTCAGACACACAAACACATACACACACCAACACACACCACACACACAGTGCCCTCTGTGCCACACACACACACTAAAGTGTGATTTATAACAGTCTACACACACACACACACACACACACACACACACACACACACACACACACACACACTCACTCACACACACACTTGTTACACAGACAAACAGCACATACACACAGACCAACACACACCACCCTGGGTGAGTGGGCAGCTACAGTGCCCTCTGTGCCACACACTTCCTCCCTATGGAGACTAAAGTGTGATTTATAACAGTCTATTCCCCTCAGGGTCCGTCAAACACACACACACACACACACACACACACACACACACTAAGTTGTTATATAGTGATACAGATACCAGCTGGTACTAGTAACTGTGTTCATCTCTACTGTAGCTTTACTGCACTGGGACCAGCTGGTACTAGTAACTGTGTTCATCTCTACTGCACTGGGACCAGCTGGTACTAGTAACTGTGTTCATCTCTACTGCACTGGGACCAGCTGGTACTGATAACTGTGTTCATCTCTACTGCACTGGGACCAGCTGGTACTAATAACTGTGTTAATCTCTACTGCACTGGGACCAGCTGGTACTAATAACTGTGTTCATCTCTACTGTAGCTTTACTGCACTGGGACCAGCTGGTACTAGTAACTGTGTTCATCTCTACTGACCAGCTTTACTGCACTGGGACCAGCTGGTACTAGTAACTGTGTTCATCTCTACTGCACTGGGACCAGCTGGTACTAGTAACTGTGTTCATCTCTACTGCACTGGGACCAGCTGGTACTGATAACTGTGTTCATCTCTACTGCACTGGGACCAGCTGGTACTAATAACTGTGTTCATCTCTACTGTACTGGGACCAACTGGTACTAGTAACTGTGTTCATCTCTACTGCACTGGGACCAGCTGGTACTAATAACTGTGTTCATCTCTACTGCACTGGGACCAGCTGGTACTAATAACTGTGTTCATCTCTACTGCACTGGGACCAGCTGGTACTAATAACTGTGTTCATCTCTACTGTAGCTTTACTGTACTGGGACCAGCTGGTACTGATAACTGTGTTCATCTCTACTGCACTGGGACCAGCTGGTACTAGTAACTGTGTTCATCTCTACTGTAGCTTTACTGCACTGGGACCAGCTGGTACTAGTAACTGTGTTCATCTCTACTGCACTGGGACCAGCTGGTACTAGTAACTGTGTTCATCTCTACTGCACTGGGACCAGCTGGTACTAATAACTGTGTTCATCTCTACTGCACTGGGACCAGCTGGTACTAATAACTGTGTTCATCTCTACTGCACTGGGACCAGCTGGTACTAATAACTGTGTTCATCTCTACTGCACTGGGACCAGCTGGTACTGATAACTGTGTTCATCTCTACTGCACTGGGACCAGCTGGTACTAATAACTGTGTTCATCTCTACTGCACTGGGACCAGCTGGTACTAATAACTGTGTTCATCTCTACTGCACTGGGACCAGCTGGTACTAGTAACTGTGTTCATCTCTACTGCACTGGGACCAGCTGGTACTAATAACTGTGTTCATCTCTACTGCACTGGGACCAGCTGGTACTAGTAACTGTGTTCATCTCTACTGCACTGGGACCAGCTGGTACTAGTAACTGTGTTCATCTCTACTGCACTGGGACCAGCTGGTACTGATAACTGTGTTCATCTCTACTGCACTGGGACCAGCTGGTACTGATAACTGTGTTCATCTCTACTGCACTGGGACCAGCTGGTACTAGTAACTGTGTTCATCTCTACTGCACTGGGACCAGCTGGTACTAGTAACTGTGTTCATCTCTACTGTAGTAACTTTACTGCACTGGGACCAGCTGGTACTAATAACTGTGTTCATCTCTACTGCACTGGGACCAGCTGGTACTAACAACTGTGTTCATCTCTACTGTAGCTTTACTGCACTGGGACCAGCTGGTACTAGTAACTGTGTTCATCTCTACTGCACTGGGACCAGCTGGTACTAATAACTGTGTTCATCTCTACTGCACTGGGACCAGCTGGTACTAGTAACTGTGTTCATCTCTACTGCACTGGGACCAGCTGGTACTAGTAACTGTGTTCATCTCTACTGCACTGGGACCAGCTGGTACTAGTAACTGTGTTCATCTCTACTGCACTGGGACCAGCTGGTACTAGTAACTGTGTTCATCTCTACTGCACTGGGACCAGCTGGTACTGATAACTGTGTTCATCTCTACTGCACTGGGACCAGCTGGTACTGATAACTGTGTTCATCTCTACTGCACTGGGACCAGCTGGTACTAGTAACTGTGTTCATCTCTACTGCACTGGGACCAGCTGGTACTAGTAACTGTGTTCATCTCTACTGTAGCTTTACTGCACTGGGACCAGCTGGTACTAGTAACTGTGTTCATCTCTACTGCACTGGGACCAGCTGGTACTAGTAACTGTGTTCATCTCTACTGTAGCTTTACTGCACTGGGACCAGCTGGTACTAGTAACTGTGTTCATCTCTACTGTAGCTTTACTGCACTGGGACCAGCTGGTACTAGTAACTGTGTTCATCTCTACTGCACTGGGACCAGCTGGTACTGATAACTGTGTTCATCTCTACTGCACTGGGACCAGCTGGTACTGATAACTGTGTTCATCTCTACTGCACTGGGACCAGCTGGTAC
>NW_027012949.1:237630-252630 GCF_036934945.1 Oncorhynchus masou masou
TCCATTCTCCAGACTATTATACTGTCTACCTGTCTACCTGTCCATTCTCCAGACTATTATACTGTCTACCTGTCCATTCTCCAGACTATTATACTGTCTACCTGTCCATTCTCCAGACTATTATACTGTCTACCTGTCCATTCTCCAGACTATAATACTGTCTACCTGTCCATTCTCCAGACTATTATACTGTCTACCTGTCTACCTGTCCATTCTCCAGACTATTATACTGTCTACCTGTCCATTCTCCAGACTATAATACTGTCTACCTGTCTACCTGTCCATTCTCCAGACTATTATACTGTCTACCTGTCCATTCTCCAGACTATTATACTGTCTACCTGTCCATTCTCCAGACTATTATACTGTCTACCTGTCCATTCTCCAGACTATAATACTGTCTACCTGTCCATTCTCCAGACAATTATACTGTCTACCTGTCTACCTGTCCATTCTCCAGACTATTATACTGTCTACCTGTCCATTCTCCAGACTATAATACTGTCTACCTGTCTACCTGTCCATTCTCCAGACTATAATACTGTCTACCTGTCTACCTGTCCATTCTCCAGACTATAATACTGTCTACCTGTCCATTCTCCAGACAATTATACTGTCTACCTGTCTACCTGTCCATTCTCCAGACTATAATACTGTCTACCTGTCTACCTGTCCATTCTCCAGACTATTATACTGTCTACCTGTCCACCTGTCCATTCTCCAGACTATTATACTGTCTACCTGTCCATTCTCCAGACAATTATACTGTCTACCTGTCTACCTGTCCATTCTCCAGACTATTATACTGTCTACCTGTCTACCTGTCCATTCTCCAGACTATAATACTGTCTACCTGTCCATTCTCCAGACAATTATACTGTCTACCTGTCCATTCTCCAGACTATAATACTGTCTACCTGTCCATTCTCCAGACAATTATACTGTCTACCTGTCTACCTGTCCATTCTCCAGACTATAATACTGTCTACCTGTCTACCTGTCCATTCTCCAGACTATAATACTGTCTACCTGTCCATTCTCCAGACAATTATACTGTCTACCTGTCTACCTGTCCATTCTCCAGACTATAATACTGTCTACCTGTCTACCTGTCCATTCTCCAGACTATAATACTGTCTACCTGTCTACCTGTCCATTCTCCAGACTATAATACTGTCTACCTGTCCATTCTCCAGACTATTATACTGTCTACCTGTCCATTCTCCAGACGATTATACTGTCTACCTGTCCATTCTCCAGACTATAATACTGTCTACCTGTCCATTCTCCAGACAATTATACTGTCTACCTGTCTACCTGTCCATTCTCCAGACTATAATACTGTCTACCTGTCTACCTGTCCATTCTCCAGACTATTATACTGTCTACCTGTCTACCTGTCCATTCTCCAGACTATTATACTGTCTACCTGTCCATTCTCCAGACTATTATACTGTCTACCTGTCCATTCTCCAGACTATTCGTATTTACCAGCCCCCCCAGTTTCTGTATGACCTTTGTCAAACAATGACAGGTTGTGGGACTAGAGTCCCATCTGGGAGGCAGCCTCAGTCTCTTACCTAGAACACATGGTCTGTCCAGCTCCTAACACGACTGGTCTGTCCAGCTCCTAACAGGACTGGTCTGTCCAGCTCCTAACACGACTGGTCTATACAGCTCCTAACACGACTGGTCTATACAGCTCCTAACACGACTGGTCTATACAGCTCCTAACACGACTGGTCTGTTCAGCTCCTAACACGACTGGTCTATACAGCTCCTAACACGACTGGTCTGTCCAGCTCCTAACACGACTGGTCTGTCCAGCTCCTAACACGACTGGTCTGTCCAGCTCCTAACACGACTGGTCTGTCCAGCTCCTAACACGACTGGTCTGTCCAGCTCCTAACACGACTGGTCTGTCCAGCTCCTAACACGACTGGTCTGTCCAGCTCCTAACACGACTGGTCTGTCCAGCTCCTAACACGACTGGTCTGTCCAGCTCCTAACACGACTGGTCTATACAGCTCCTAACACGACTGGTCTGTCCAGCTCCTAACACGACTGGTCTGTCCAGCTCCTAACAGGACTGGTCTGTACAGCTCCTAACACGACTGGTCTATACAGCTCCTAACACGACTGGTCTGTCCAGCTCCTAACACGACTGGTCTGTCCAGCTCCTAACACGACTGGTCTGTCCAGCTCCTAACACGACTGGTCTGTACAGCTCCTAACACGACTGGTCTGTCCAGCTCCTAACACGACTGGTCTGTCCAGCTCCTAACACGACTGGTCTGTCCAGCTCCTAACACGACTGGTCTGTCCAGCTCCTAACACGACTGGTCTGTACAGCTCCTAACACGACTGGTCTGTCCAGCTCCTAACAGGACTGGTCTGTACAGCTCCTAACACGACTGGTCTGTCCAGCTCCTAACACGACTGGTCTGTCCAGCTCCTAACACGACTGGTCTGTACAGCTCCTAACACGACTGGTCTGTCCAGCTCCTAACACGACTGGTCTGTCCAGCTCCTAACACGACTGGTCTGTACAGCTCCTAACACGACTGGTCTGTCCAGCTCCTAACACGACTGGTCTGTCCAGCTCCTAACACGACTGGTCTGTCCAGCTCCTAACACGACTGGTCTGTCCAGCTCCTAACACGACTGGTCTGTCCAGCTCCTAACACGACTGGTCTGTCCAGCTCCTAACACGACTGGTCTGTCCAGCTCCTAACACGACTGGTCTATACAGCTCCTAACACGACTGGTCTGTCCAGCTCCTAACACGACTGGTCTGTCCAGCTCCTAACAGGACTGGTCTGTACAGCTCCTAACACGACTGGTCTATACAGCTCCTAACACGACTGGTCTGTCCAGCTCCTAACACGACTGGTCTGTCCAGCTCCTAACACGACTGGTCTGTCCAGCTCCTAACACGACTGGTCTGTACAGCTCCTAACACGACTGGTCTGTCCAGCTCCTAACACGACTGGTCTGTCCAGCTCCTAACACGACTGGTCTGTCCAGCTCCTAACACGACTGGTCTGTCCAGCTCCTAACACGACTGGTCTGTACAGCTCCTAACACGACTGGTCTGTCCAGCTCCTAACACGACTGGTCTGTACAGCTCCTAACATGACTGGTCTGTACAGCTCCTAACACGACTGGTCTGTCCAGCTCCTAACACGACTGGTCTGTCCAGCTCCTAACACGACTGGTCTGTCCAGCTCCTAACACGACTGGTCTGTACAGCTCCTAACACGACTGGTCTGTCCAGCTCCTAACACGACTGGTCTGTCCAGCTCCTAACACGACTGGTCTGTACAGCTCCTAACAGGACTGGTCTGTCCAGCTCCTAACACGACTGGTCTGTCCAGCTCCTAACACGACTGGTCTGTACAGCTCCTAACACGACTGGTCTGTACAGCTCCTAACACGACTGGTCTGTACAGCTCCTAACACGACTGGTCTGTCCAG
The DNA here is from genome assembly GCF_036934945.1 of Oncorhynchus masou masou. NCBI lineage: Eukaryota > Metazoa > Chordata > Actinopteri > Salmoniformes > Salmonidae > Oncorhynchus > Oncorhynchus masou. Next base: position 241,108 of record NW_027012949.1, read on the forward strand.
CTCCTAACACGACTGGTCTGTACAGCTCCTAACACGACTGGTCTGTACAGCTCCTAACACGACTGGTCTGTACAGCTCCTAACATGACTGGTCTGTACAGCTCCTAACACGACTGGTCTGTCCAGCTCCTAACACGACTGGTCTGTACAGCTCCTAACACGACTGGTCTGTACAGCTCCAAACACGACTGGTCTGTCCAGCTCCTAACACGACTGGTCTGTCCAGCTCCTAACACGACTGGTCTGTACAGCTCCTAACATGACTGGTCTGTACAGCTCCTAACACGACTGGTCTGTCCAGCTCCTAACACGACTGGTCTGTACAGCTCCTAACACGACTGGTCTGTACAGCTCCAAACACGACTGGTCTGTACAGCTCCTAACACGACTGGTCTGTACAGCTCCAAACACGACTGGTCTGTCTACAGGAGGGTAGGTAACAACATCTACACTCCGCTGATCCTCAACACTGGGGCCCCACAAGTGTGCATTTTCAGCCCCCTCCTGTACTCCCTGTTCACCCACGACTGCGTGGCCATGCACACCTCCAACTCAATCATCAAGTTTGCGGACGACAAAACAGTGGTAGGCTTGATTACCAACAACGACGAGACGGCCACAGGGAGGAGGTGAGGGCCCTCGGAGTGTGGTGTCAGGAAAATAACCTCACACTCAACATCAACAAAAGTAAGGAGATGATTGTGGACTTCAGGAAACAGCAGAGGGAACACCCCCCTATCCACATCGACGGGACATTAGTGGAGAGGGTAGTAAGTTTTCAGTTCCTCGGCATACACATCACGGACAAACTGAATTGGTCCACTCACACAGACAGCATCGTGAAGAAGGCGCAGCAGCGCCTCTTCAACCTCAGGAGGCTGAAGAAATTCAGCTTGTCACCAAAAGCACTCACAAACTTCTACAGATGCACAATCGAGAGCATCCTGTTGGGCTGTATCACCGCCTGGTACGGCAACTGCTCCGCCCACAACCATAAGGCTCTCCAGAGGGTAGTGAGGTCTGCACAACGCATCATCGGGGGCAAACTACCTGCCCTCCAGGACACCTACACCACCCGATGTTACAGGAAGGCCATAAAGATCATCAAGGACAACACCCACCCGAGCCACTGCCTGTTCACCCCGCTATCATCCAGAAGGCGAGGTCAGTACAGGTGCATTAAAGCTGGGACCGAGAGACTGAAAACAGCTTCTATCTCAAGGCCATCAGACTGTTAAACAGCCACCACTAACATTGAGTGGCTGCTGCCAACACACTGACACTGACTCAACTCCAGCCACTTTAATAATGGAAATTGATGTAAAAAATGTATCACTGGCCACGTTAAACAATGCCACTTTATATAATGTTTACATACCCTACATTACTCATCTCATATGTATATACTGTACTCAATACCATCTACTGCATCTTGCCTATGCCGTTCTGTACCATCACTCATTCATGTATCTTTATGTTCATATACTTTATCCTTTTACACTTGTGTGTATAAGGTAGTAGTTGTGGAATTGTTCGGTTAGATTACTCGTTGGTTATTACTGCATTGTCGGAACTAGAAGCACAAGCATTTCGCTACCCTCGCAATTAACATCTGCTAACCATGTGTATGTGACAAATAAAATGAGATTTGATTTGACTGGGAGTGATTGATCATGTCCGTAAACACACTCGCCAGCTGGTCTGCTCTGAGGACGCGGCCGGGGATTCCGTCTGAGTCAGCAGCCTTACGAGGGTTAACACGTTTAAATGTCTTACTCACATCGGCCACAGAGAAGGAGGGATGAGCTTGGAGGGTACTATGATGGGGGTGGGGGCGCAGTCCTTGGTAGCAGGCCGCGTCGGTGGCACTGTATTATCCTCAAAGCGGGCAAAGAAGGTGTTTAGTTTGTCTGGAAGCAAGACGTCGGTGTCCGTAACGTGGCTGGTTTTCTTTTTGTAGTCCGTGATTGCCTGTAAGACCCTGCCAGATACATCTCGTGTCTGAGCCGTTGAATAGCGACTCCAGTTTGTCCCTATACCGACATTTAGCTTGTTTGATTGTGGAGGGAATAACTACACTGTTTATATTCAGCCATATTCTTAGTCATCTTTCCATGGTTCGTTCTTTCAGTTTTTCGCGAATGCCGCCACCTATCCACGGTTTCTGGTTCGGGTAGGTTTTAATAGTCACAGTTGGTACAACATCTACAATGCACTTCCTTATAAACTCACTCACCGAGTCAACGTATAAATCAATGTTATTCTCTGAGGCTGACCGGAACATATCCCAGTCCGCGTGATCAAAACAATCTTGAAGCCTGGATTCCGATTGGTCAGACCAGCGTTGAATGGTTCTCGTCACAGGTACATCCTGTTTGAGTTTCTGCCTATAGGATGGTAGGAGCAAAATGGAGTTGGTGTCATATTTGCCAAAGGGAGGGGGAGGAGGGCCTTGTGTGCATCGCATACAGGTTAAAGTAGCAGTGGTCCAGTGTATTTCCCGTGCGAAAGTGCTACAGTCAATGTGCTGATAGAATTTAACTTTGTTAAAATCCCCAGCTACAATAAATGCAGCCTCAGGATATATGGTTTCCAGTTTACATAGAGTCCAGTGAAGTTCCTTGGGGGCCATCAAGGTATCTACTTGGGGGGGATATACATGGCTGTGACTATAATCTACAATAATTATTTTGGGAGATAATGCGGTCGGCATTTGATTGTAAGGAATTCTAGGTCAGGTGAACAAAAGGACTTCCTGTATGTTGTTATGATTACACCATGAGTCATTAATCATGAAGCATACATGAAGCATACACCCCGCCCTTCTTCTTACCAGAGAGATGGAACTCCTTCAAGACTGCTGGAAAATCATTCCAGGTGAAGCTGGTTGAGAGAATGCCAAGAGTGTGCAAAGCAGTCATCGGGGCAAAGGGTGGCTACTTGAAGAATCTCAAATATAAAATATATTTTGATTTGTTTAACACTTTTTTGGTTACTACATGATTCCATGTGTGTTATTTCATAGTTTTGGTGACTTCACTATTATTCTACAATGTGGAAAATAGTAAAGATGAAGAAAAGCCCATGAATGGGTAGATGTGTCCAAACTATTTTTGCCATCCCTGACCATGACTCAAGTATGATGGCATAGTCTTAACGCCACCATCGGCAACGAGGCAGCCTCAACCAGATCAGAGGGCGAGACAGAGAGAGAGAGAGAGAGAGACAGACAGAGACAGAGAGAGAGACAGAGAGAGAGACAGAGAGAGAGAGAGACAGACAGAGAGAGACAGAGAGAGAGACAGAGAGAGAGAGAGAGAGAGAGACAGACAGAGACAGAGAGAGAGAGAGAGAGACAGAGAGAGAAACAGAGAGAGAGACAGAGAGCGAAGGAGAGCGAGAGAGACAGAGAGAGCGGAGGGAGAGAGAGACAGAGAGAGCGAGAGACAGAGAGAGCAAAGGAGAGAGAGAGCGAAGGAGAGCGAGAGAGACAGAGAGAGCGGAGGGAGAGAGAGACAGAGAGAGTGAGAGACAGAGAGAGCAAAGGAGAGAGAGAGCGAAGGAGAGAGAGAGAGACGAGAAAAGGGCAACCAGTGAAGAACACACACCATTGTAAATACAACCCATATTTATGCTTATTTAACCATTTGTACATTGTTAAAACACTGTATATATATAATATGACATTTGCAATGTCTTTATTGTTTTGAAACTTCTGTATGTGTAATGTTTACTGTTAATTTTTATTGTTTATTTCACTTTATATATTAACTTTATATATTATCTACCTCACTTGCTTTGGCAATGTTAACACATGTTTCCCATGCCAATAAAGCCCTTGAATTGAATTTAATTTAATTGACAGAGAGAGCGAGAGAGAGAGAGAGAGACAGAGAGAGAGAGTGAGACAGAGACAGAGAGAGAGAGAGAGAGAGAGAGAGTGAGAGAGAGACAGAGAGAGAGAGAGAGACAGAGAGAGCGAAGGAGAGAGAGAGCGAGAGACAGAGACAGATAGAGCGAGAGACAGACAGAGAGACAGATATCCATCCCTTCATCCATGGGAGTAGCACATAACTGGGAGAGGAGACGTAATGGAGGACGAGGATGAGGAGAGGCTATTTTACTGTCTTTCTCCACTCCTTGCAATGGAGACTCATCCATCCATCCATCTCTACACAGAAGGAAGAAATGACCCAGTCTACCTCAGTCTACCAATCTACCTGTCAGAAAAGCTTAATTTGTAGCGTTAGCATTCACATTCCTTTAGCGTTAACGTGCCTGTAAGGTTAGTGTGCCTTTAGCGTTAGCATTCACAGTCCTTTAGCGTTAACGTGCCTTTAAGGTTAGTGTGCCTTTAGCGTTAGCATTCACATTCCTTTAGCATTAACGTGCCTTTAAGGTTAGTGTGCCTTTAGCGTTAGCATTCACATTCCTTTAGCGTTAACGTTCCTTTAAGGTTAGTGTGCCTTTAGCGTTAGCATTGGCATGTCTGAGTCCTTTTTTTAAATTTTATTTTTACCTTTATTTAACTAGGCAAGTCAGTTAAGAACAAATTCTTATTTTCAATGACGGCCTTGGAACAGTGGGTTAACTGCCTGTTCAGGGGCAGAATGACAGATTTGTACCTTGTCAGCTCGGTAATTTGAACTTGTAACCTTTCGGTTACTAGTCCAACGCTCTAACCACTAGGCTACCCTGCCGTCCTACTCCTTAATGACCTGAGAAATCATCGTTAGTTCCCTAGTTCGACCTGGCCCAGGCTCAACAGGATAGAGCAGAGTGGGCAATTACAAACACACTGGTTGTGTCCCAAATGACAACCTATTCCCTATATAGTGCACTACTGTGGACCATGTCCTATGTAGGGAATGGGGTGGCATTTGGGACTGGTCGTGTTCCTGATGATGAGTGACCCGTTAGAAATAAGGTCATCTGGCCAGGCAAACAGAGGGCCCCCCAGTTAAAACCCTACTAATGGGACATAGAGAGAGAGACTGGGACAAAACATCAGAGCAGAGAGCAGAGAGAGGGGGCGAGAGAGAGAGAGAGAGAGAGAGAGAGAGAGAGAGAGAGAGAGAGAGAGAGAGAGAGAGAGAGAGAGAGAGAAGAGAGAGAGAGAGCAGAGAGAGGGGGCGAGAGAGAGAGAGAGAGAGAGAAGAGAGAGAGAGCAGAGAGAGAGAGACAGAGAGAGAGAGGGAGAGCAGAGAGACAGAGAGAGAGAGGGAGAGCGAGCGAGCGAGAGAGAGAGTGGGAGAGGGGAGAGAGAGAGAGAGAGAGAGAGAGAGAGAGAGAGAGAGCAGATATAGAGCAGAGAGAGAGCAGATATAGAGCAGAGAGAGAGAGTGGTGTAGAGAGGAGAGAGCAGATATAGAGAGAACATGTAGAACAACGTCAAACACAAAATTAGGCCGAACCCGCTCACTGTCAAAATCAAGAAAATAGCTGTTAAATTCTACAACCACCTAAAAGGAAACGATTCCCAAACTTTCCATAACAGCCATCACCTACAGAGAGATGAGAGTCCCCTAAGCAAGCTGGTCCTTGGGCTCTGTTCACAAACAGACCCCACAGAGCCTCAGGACAAGAGGTCGACCGATTAATCGGAATGGCCGATTAATTAGGGCCGATTTCAAGTTTTCATAACAATTGGTAATCTGCATTTTTGGACCCCTATTCTGGCCGATTACATTGGAGCTTCAGTGGCAGGATGACCACCTGTTACACGAGTGCAGCAAGGAGCCAATGTAAGTTGCTAGCTGGCATTAAACTTATCTTGTAAAAAACAATCTTCACATAATCACTAGTTAACTACACATGGTTGATGATATTACTAGTTTATCTAGCTTGTCCTGCGTTGCATATAATCGATGCGGCGCCTGTTAATTTATCATCGGATCACAGCCTACTTCGCCAAAAAATTATTTAACAAGCACATTCGCAAAAAAAGCACGGTCGTGGCACCAATGTGTTCCTAACCATAAACATCAATGCCTTTCTTAAAATCCAATACACAAGTATATATTTTTAAACCTACATATTTAATTAATACTGCCTGCATGATATATCCAGGGTATATGCAGCAGTTTGGGCCGCCTGGCTCGTTGCGAACTGTGTGAAGACCATTTCTTCCTAATAAAGGCCGAAATTAATTTGCCAAAATTGTACATAATTATGACATAACATTGAAGGTTGTAACAGCAATATTTAGACTTAGGGTTGCCGACTGTTAGATAAAATAAGGAACGGTTCCGTATTTCACTGAAAGAATAAACGTTTTGTTTTCAAAATGATAGTTTCCGGATTTGACCATATTAATGACCTAAGGCTCGTATTTCTGTTGTTATATTATAATTAAGTCTATGATTTGATAGAGCAGTCTGACTGAGTGGTGGTAGGCAGCAGCAGGCTCGTAAGCATTCATTCAAACAGCACTTTACTGCGTTTGCCAGCAGCTCTTCGCTGTGCTTCAAGCATTGCACTGTTTATGACTTCAAGCCTATCAACTCCCGAGATTAGGCTGGCAATACTATAGTACCTATTAGAACATCCAATAGTCAAAGGTATATGAAATACAAATGGTATAGAGAGAAATAGTCGTATAATTCCTATAATAACTACAACCTAAAACTTCTTACCTGGGAATATTGAAGACTCATGTTAAAGGAACCACCAACTTTTCATGTTCTGAGCCAGGATCTTAAACGTTAGCTTTCTTACATGGCACATATTGCACTTTTACTTTCTTCTCCAACACTTTGTTTTTGCATTATTTAAACCAAATTGAACATGTTTCATTATTTATTTGAGACTAAATTGATTTTATTGATGTATTATATTAAGTTAAAATAAAAGTGTTCATTCAGTATTGTTGTAATTGTCATTATTACAAATATATATACTCATATTCATATGAATGAACACTTTTATTTTAACTTAATATAATACATCAATAAAATCCATTGATATATATATATATATAAATCGTCCCATTAATAGGTATCGGCTTTTTGTATCGGTCGACCTCTAGCCAGGACAGCAACACAATATATGTGTCTCTAATATATATATTTGTAATAATGACAATTACAACAATACTGAATGAACACTTTGGATCCCATATCTACTGGGTGAAACACCACGGTGTGACATCACAGCAGCATGATGTGTGACCTGTTGCCACAAGAAAAGGGCAACCAGTGAAGAACAAACACCATTATAAATACAACCCATATTTATCTGTTTTTTTTTTTTTTTTTTTTTTTAACTATTTACACATTTTTACAATTGTGCATAACCAATAATCTAACATTTGAAATGTCTATATTCTTTAAAAACTTTTGTGAGTAATATATACTACTTTTTGATTGTTTATTTCCGTTGTTTATTTCCCCTTTGTTTATTGTCGATGTGAAAATGTTTCCCTGCCAATACAGCCCTTTGAATTTAATTTAATTTAATTGAGAGAGCAGAGAGAGAGCAGAGAGAGAGACAGAGAGAGAGAGACAGAGAGAGAGAACTGAGAGAGAGAGAGCAGAGAGAAAGACACAGAGAGAAAGCAGAGAGAGAGACAGAGAGAGAGAGCAGAGAGACAGAGAGAGAGAGAGAGAGAGCAGAGAGAGACAGAGAGAGAGAGCAGAGAGAGAGCAGAGAGAGACAGAGAGAGAGAGACAGAGAGAGAGAGCAGAGAGAGACAGAGAGAGACAGAGAGAGCAGAGCAGAGAGAAACACGGGTTGTTGTCACGTTATTGTCCTGTTGTTTGCTTAGTCATGCTCTAGATAGCTGGTGGTGTGGTTAATTAATGGGTACATCTACAACTACATCAACATCATCAATAAACAATCTAAATCAACCAGATAGTCTGGGCCTTGAAGGCTGTGAAGAAGTACACTCCCTTAGTTTCAACATTTTACCAAAGCTCAACCGTCCATTAACAGAAGGTCCACTAAAGCAACAATCAGTAATTGAGGAAGCTGTGATGTTTGTAACAAATTACAATTGTATCAATGAAAAGCAAACTAATAGAATGAAACTACGTTAGGTTGGTACTAATGGGGACTGGGTGTGTCTGAGTCCCAAATGGTAACATAACAACCACTAACAACCACAAATAACAACCACTAACAACCACAAATAACAACCACTAATAACCACAAATAACAACCACCAACAACCACAAATAACAACCACTAACAACCACAAATAACAACCACTAACAACCACAAATAACAACCACTAACAACCACAAATAACAACCACTAACAACCACAAATAACAACCACTAACAACCACAAATAACAACCACTAACAACCACAAATAACAACCACTAACAACCACAAATAACAACCACTAACAACCACAAATAACAACCACAAATAACAACCACAAATAACAACCACTAACAACCACAAATAACAACCACTAACAACCACTAACAACCACAAATAACAACCACAAACAACCACAAATAACAACCACTAACAACCACAAATAACAACCACAAATAACAACCACAAATAACAACCACTAACAACCACAAATAACAACCACTAACAACCACAAATAACAACCACTAACAACCACAAATAACAACCACTAACAACCACAAATAACAACCACTAACAACCACAAATAACAACCACTAACAACCACAAATAACAACCACAAATAACAACCACAAACAACCACAAATAACAACCACTAACAACCACAAATAACAACCACTAACAACCACTAACAACCACAAATAACAACCACAAACAACCACAAATAACAACCACTAACAACCACAAATAACAACCACTAACAACCACAAATAACAACCACTAACAACCACAAATAACAACCACTAACAACCACAAATAACAACCACTAAAAACCACTAACAACCACAAATAACAACCACTAACAACCACAAATATCAACCACTAACAACCACAAATAACAACCACAAATAACAACCACAAATAACAACTAACAACCACAAATAACAAACACTAACAACCACAAATAACAAACACTAACAACCACAAATAACAACCACTAACAACCACAAATAACAACCACTAACAACCACAAATAACAACCACTAACAACCACAAATAACAACCACTAACAACCACAAATAACAACCACTAACCACCACAAATAACAACCACAAATAACAACTAACAACCACTAACAACCACAAATAACAACCGCTAACAACCACTAACAACCACAAATAACAACCACGAACAACCACAAATAACAACCACGAACAACCACAAATAACAACCACTAACAACCATAATAACAACCACTAACAACCACAAATAACAACCACAAATAACAACCACTAACAACCACAAATAACAAACACTAACAACCACAAATAACAACCACTAACAACCACAAATAACAACCACTAACAACCACAAATAACAACCACTAACCACCACAAATAACAACTAACAACCACTAACAACCACAAATAACAACCGCTAACAACCACTAACAACCACAAATAACAACCACGAACAACCACAAATAACAACCACGAACAACCACAAATAACAACCACGAACAACCACAAATAACAACCACTAACAACCACAAATAACAAACACTAACAACCACAAATAACAACCACAAATAACAACCACTAACAACCACAAATAAATAACACAAATAACAACCACAAATAACAACCACAAATAACAACCACAAAAACCTCCTCCCTTTTATAAACAGGAAGCCATTAACAACCATTAATCTTGATTAATCAAGACCCAAGTACAAACAGAAATACCAAGATGGCCATCACACACACGCACGCACACACACACACACACACACACACACACACACACACACACACACACACACACACACACACACACACACACACACACACACACACACTTAAATCTCCCATTTGAAAGATATAAAGAATGTAATTTCCCAGGATGAATTTCAGTTCATTGGCATGAAGGACAATAATTACTATGGGTATATTACTGACGAACTGAGCTGCCTCTGTAGGGTATATTACTGATGAACTGAGCTGCCTCTGTAGGGTATATTACTGATGAACTGAGCTGCCTCTGTAGGGTATATTACTGACGAACTGAGCTGCCTCTGTAGGGTATATTACTGATGAACTGAGCTGCCTCTGTAGGGTATATTACTGACGAACTGAGCTGCCTCTGTAGGGTATATTACTGATGAACTGAGCTGCCTCTGTAGGGTATATTACTGATGAACTGGGCTGCCTCTGTAAGGTATATTACTGATGAACTGAGCTGCCTCTGTAGGGTATATTACTGACGAACTGAGCTGCCTCTGTAGGGTATATTACTGACGAACTGAGCTGCCTCTGTAGGGTATATTACTGATGAACTGAGCTGCCTCTGTAGGGTATATTACTGATGAACTGGGCTGCCTCTGTAGGGTATATTAATGACGAACTGAGCTGCCTCTGTAGGGTATATTACTGACGAACTGAGCTGCCTCTGTAGGGTATATTACTGACGAACTGAGCTGCCTCTGTAGGGTATATTACTGATGAACTGAGCTGCCTCTGTAGGGTATATTACTGATGAACTGGGCTGCCTCTGTAAGGTATATTACTGATGAACTGAGCTGCCTCTGTAGGGTATATTACTGACGAACTGAGCTGCCTCTGTAGGGTATATTACTGACGAACTGAGCTGCCTCTGTAGGGTATATTACTGATGAACTGAGCTGCCTCTGTAGGGTATATTACTGATGAACTGGGCTGCCTCTGTAGGGTATATTAATGATGAACTGAGCTGCCTCTGTAGGGTATATTACTGACGAACTGAGCTGCCTCTGTAGGGTATATTACTGACGAACTGAGCTGCCTCTGTAGGGTATATTACTGATGAACTGGGCTGCCTCTGTAGGGTATATTACTGATGAACTGAGCTGCCTCTGTAGGGTATATTACTGACGAACTGAGCTGCCTCTAGGGTATACTACTGATGAACTGGGCTGCCTATGTAGGGTATATTACTGTGTTGAGTCATGTGATAAACTGAGCTGCCTCTGTAGGGTATATTACTGATGAACTGAGCTGCCTCTGTAGGGTATATTAATGATGAACTGAGCTGCCTCTGTAGGGTATATTACTGATGAACTGAGCTGCCTCTGTAGGGTATATTACTGATGAACTGAGCTGCCTCTGTAGGGTATATTACTGACGAACTGGGCTGCCTCTGTAGGGTATATTACTGATGAACTGAGCTGCCTCTGTAGGGTATATTACTGACGAACTGAGCTGCCTCTGTAGGGTATATTACTGATGAACTGAGCTGCCTCTGTAGGGTATATTACTGACGAACTGTGCTGCCTCTGTAGGGTATATTACTGATGAACTGAGCTGCCTCTGTAGGGTATATTACTGATGAACTGAGCTGCCTCTGTAGGGTATATTACTGATGAACTGAGCTGCCTCTGTAAGGTATATTACTGATGAACTGAGCTGCCTCTGTAGGGTATATTACTGATGAACTGAGCTGCCT
>NW_027012949.1:257630-289692 GCF_036934945.1 Oncorhynchus masou masou
TAGTTGAGAACACCTTTATTTAACCAGGTAGGCTAGTTGAGAACAAGTTCTCAATTGCAACTGCGACCTGGCCAAGATAAAGCAAAGCGGTTTGACAGATACAACAACACAGAGTTACACATGGAATAAACAAAACATACAGTCAATAATACAGTAGAACAAAAGAAAACAAAAAGTCTATATACAGTGAGTGCAAATGAGGTAAGTTAAGGAACAAGAGTCCTTAAACAAGAGTCCTTAAGTTGAATGCATTCCGTTGTGCAACTGACTCGGTATCCCGTTTCCCTGTCCTTCCTGCCTGGTACAGGCTGGCGGTGGTGTAAAGGTGTGGGCAATGTTTTCCTGGCACACGTTTGGTCCCTAGACACCAATTGAGAAACAAACATTTCCAACACCTTGTAGAATTCATGGCCCCTGAAGGATTCTGGCTGTTTGTCGAGGCACAGCGGTGTCCAGTTGTCTGGATGTCCTTTGGGTGGTGGACCATTCTTGATACACACAGGAAACTGTTGAGCGTGAAGAACACAGCAGCGTTGCAGTTTTTGACACCAATCGGTGCGCCGGCCACCTACTACCCTTGGCACTTAAAGATGTTGTCTTGTCATTCACTTTCTGAATGGCACACATACACAATCCGTGCCCAATTGTCTTAAGGGTTAAAAATCTATATTTAACCTGTCTCCTCCCGTTCATCTACACTCTTAGGAAAACAAATGCTATCTAGAACCTTAAAGGGTTTTTCAACTGTACCCATAGGAGAACCCTTTGAAGAACCCTATTTGGTTGCAAGTAGAACCCTTTCTACCTGGAGCAAAAAGGGTTCTCTTTTGGGGACAGCCGCAGAACCCTTTCTACCTGGAGCAAAAGGGTTCTCTTTTGGGGACAGCCGTAGAACCCTTTCTACCTGGAACAAAAGGGTTCTCTTTTGGGGACAGCCGTAGAACCCTTTCTACCTGGAACAAAAAGGGTTCTCTTTTGGGGACAGCCGTAGAACCCTTTCTACCTGGAGCAAAAGGGTTCTCTTTTGGGGACAGCCGTAGAACCCTTTCTACCTGGAACAAAAAGGGTTCTCTTTTGGGGACAGCCGTAGAACCCTTTCTACCTGGAACAAAAAGGGTTCTCTTTTGGGGACAGCCGTAGAACCCTTTCTACCTGGAACAAAAAGGGTTCTCTTTTGGGGACAGCCGTAGAACCCTTTCTACCTGGAACAAAAAGGGTTCTCTTTTTGGGGACAGCCTTAGAACCCTTTTGGAACCCTTTTTTCTGATTGAAGTGGATTTAACAAGTGACATCAATAACGGATCATAGATTTCACCTGGATTCACCTGATCAGTCTGTGTCATGGAAAGAGCTGGTGTTCTTAATGTTTTGTACACACAGGATAGATAGATAGATTTCAATGTGTTTGTATTGATGTTGGTTGGTTGAATGTCAGCTTCTCAAGTCTATAAAGGTGTATGGGAAAACCTGTACTGTGACAAGTGAAACACCAATAGTTTTCCAAATCTATAATAATTGTTTTATTTCTCATTCATTATAGAGAAATGATCATGATTCATTTGAAATGAATGAGTGCATTGATAAAGTAGCCTAATGGCAACCTGGCAAATGTAACCACACTTATGCAGACACACACGATCTCCGGTACAACCGTAATATACATATATAATATACATCTCCCCATTAGGTCTGTCTGACTCACCATCCCCATTATGAAAGACCTATCGATGTCTGAATATCCTGGAGGAATATGCCTACCTGTGGTTGGCGCGCGTACAGATGTGTTGACGTCAATGAGAATGTATCGTTCTATTTAAACCGTGTCAACTAAATGATCCTATCAAACAGGTTAGATTTTTTTACACCAAATCGTATAATCCATCAGAAAATAAATCCAACTGTCACCTCGAGATCACATTCGGTTCTGTCTGGCAACCTGTTTGTCTGTGTCATAGCGACGTTGGCGATGAATACATGTATAATAAACTAACGTACACACATACGGCCTAATACATGTTGTGATGATCATATTTCAAAACACTTGCACAGACAGGAGCTTCTTTCGATCAAATATCCTCCAAATTCTCATTCATCCTCATCATCATCCGTGGATGTCGTTAACCGACAGACGGAGACTTACCTCATCTCTGTCCCCCTGCCCGAACTGGAGCCCCAAATCCACAAAATGTTCGACCCGAATATAACCATCAGCATCCTCATCACACACGTCGAATACCTCCTTGAGCTTTTTCAGGAAGCCTAGAAGCTGTTCTTGGTCGGGGAAGACGTTTCCTTCCATCTTAAGAGTTCGGTTTGTCAGATAACGTCGTTATTGGACGGACTTTGTTAGAATTGGTTCTGTATTCGCCATCATTCCGGTTGCTGTCCTCCGCTGGTGCCGTTGCTGACTGGCTCGGTTGGTGCTGTGACATCAGCAGCATCCCGTTACGGAACGGGAAGGACCACTGATCGACGCGTCGTGGGTAGAGACGATAAATGGCTACGATTCACGAACATGAAGGGGAAAAAATCGACTTACGTAAACATCTGCCCATGAGCGTGTTTTTTAAAGTGTCAGGTGTTTTTATGTTAGGATACTGAGAAAGATACAATTTGATGTTATTGTGACACCATCTAGCTCCTTGATTGTTTTCCAACCATAGGACTATTGAACAGAAAATAGACGTTATTAATGATTACTGTAAATCAACGTAAAATAAATTATATTTAAAAAGTAAAAACGGAACTAAATATGACACGTTTTCCAATCGCCAATGTATGTATTTTCCTTGTACAAGCCCCAGCTCCATGGTTACCCTGAATAGCTTCTTTACATTCCGTTAAATTGTCCTGACCTCGTGTGGATGGTATTCTTGATAACTACTGGAACAATGGCAACCCCACCTATCCAGTCATAGGATATCAAACTTTATTATCTTACAAACAAGTTTTTTTTTTAAATTCAAGATGGGACATTCACAGTTATATCAATGTGTAAAAAAAAAGTAGAGAGACAAAAAGATTAAATAACATTTGAAGGTACTTAAAGCAACCTACCCTGTGCCCTCCCTTCCACAACACAACATTAGAAGGTGTTTAAGTGGGTCATTAAAATGGTGCTCATCACACACAGAACTAAAACTAATCAATAGCTTCAATCCAGACTTTGATTAGCTGAATCCAAGGTTCTGGTCAATTTCATTTTAATTCTTGTCTACTGAGGAAATAAACTGAAACTCAAAACTATTGAATTTAACAAATCTCCATTAAAAAAAACATCCTGAATGAGTTGAGTCAACCACATGTTGACAGTAAGGCTGGGATAAGGGGTTTGGTAAGGTAAAATAGCTACCAGTATATAGTTCTTCATCAGAGAGACTGTAGAGTCAACCACATGTTAACAGTAAGGCTGGGATAAGGGGTTTGGTAAGGTAAAATAGCTACCAGTATATAGTTCTTCATCAGAGAGACTGTAGAGTCAACCACATGTTGACAGTAAGGCTGGTTTCCCAGACCCAGATTAAGGCTCCACTCCTGAACTAAACAAAATCAGAGTCAATGGAACTTCTCCAGCTTAATCTGGGTCCAGGGTAAACTGTCTATGGAGGAGTCAGAACAAGCCCCAGTCCATCCAACCAGAAACGGACTGGCCATGGGGCAGATCTGGCAAAAGCCAGATTTGGGCTGGTCCATTTTTAACCCAGTCTAAATTGGGGTTGTGTGCCGAATTATTATAATTTGGCCAATACTGGGGAACTCAAGGGGGGAGGGGAAATGGGGCAGTGTTTTAGAAATGCCTGGGCCAAGTCGACCAAGAACGTCCATCTTGTTCCTCAGCTCAAATTCCCAACAACTAGCCTGGGTTCCAGCAGTGAGTCCCAACGTTCAGTCACCTGCAGAGAGAGAGAGAAAGACACACTGAAAAAGGACTCTATTCAATTCTATGGGAGTGACATCACAAACACATCCCCATGGTAACTGGAAAACCACAACATTCCGAATTCTGCACATACAGCTGTTTTATTGGAAAGCATTTAACCCCCATTATGCCTGGTTTAAAGTATCCCAACAGGTTTCCCTTTCAACTAAACGATTATAAGGGACATTCATTGGACAATGAACAGCTTCCCTCAACATGTGGGTGGGGTTAAAATGCAGTCAGGGACAATAGAGAGGGGGTCAAGCTCATCCATACAGTGTCACACAGCCAGTACAGAGTGAGAAGAGGCCTGCTTAGTGAAGAGAGGATGGTCAATGGAACCAAAACAACATTCAAAGGTTAAGCCACCCCCCCAGTGTTACGCCACGCCCCCCCAGTGTTACGCCGCCACCCTCCCCCAGTGTTACGCCGCCACCCCCCCCAGTGTTACGCCGCCACCCCCCCCCAGTGTTACGCCGCCACCCCCCCAGTGTTACGCCGCCACCCTCCCCCCCCAGTGTTACGCCGCCACCCCCCCCCAGTGTTACGCCGCCCCCCCCCAGTGTTACGCCGCCACCCCCCCCCCAGTGTTACGCCGCCACCCTCCCCCCAGTGTTACGCCGCCACCTCCCCCCAGTGTTACGCCGCCACCCTCCCCCCAGTGTTACGCCGCCACCCTCCCCCAGTGTTACGCCGCCACCCTCCCCCAGTGTTACGCCGCCACCCTCCCCCCAGTGTTACGCCGCCACCCTCCCCCCAGTGTTACGCCAGACCCTGGCTCTGACATACAATCTGATAATACAGTATTGTAGAAATGAAGTCCATCTACATTGATGAATGTGTGCAGATCAATTGTGCTGCAGCACCAGTGCCTGCAGGCAGGGTCTGTGAAATAGCGCTGTACAGTAGCAGACACAGCGTACTCCACACTGCTCCTATTGGCTTTATTCATGTATATATAAACGTAGAGTAACAGTGTTCTATGTCTTACCCTGGAGCCCCGGGACACAGCGTACTCCACACTGATTCTATTGGCTTTATTCATGTATATATAAACGTAGAGTAACAGTGTTCTATGTCTTACCCTGGAGCCCCGGGACACAGCGTACTCCACACTGCTCCTATTGGCTTTATTCATGTATATATAAACGTAGAGTAACAGTGTTCTATATCTTACCCTGGAGCCCCGGGACACAGCGTACTCCACACTGATTCTATTGGCTGTATTCATGTATATATAAACGTAGAGTAACAGTGTTCTGTCTTACCCTGGAGCCCCGGGACACAGCGTACTCCACACTGATTCTATTGGCTTTATTCATGTATATATAAACGTAGAGTAACAGTGTTCTATGTCTTACCCTGGAGCCCCGGGACACAGCGTACTCCACACTGCTCCTATTGGCTTTATTCATGTATATATAAACGTAGAGTAACAGTGTTCTCTATCTTACCCTGGAGCCCCGGGACACAGCGTACTCCACACTCTCGGATCCGTCCGCGTTCTGATACACCAGGTCAAACTTCCCCGGCTCCCCCGGCGCTGAGGGGCAGACAGACATGTTAAAGGTCCATCTTGGTAAGGTCCAGTAATGACAGGTAGTGCCAGGTGAGGGGCAGACAGACATGTTAAAGGTCCATCTTGGTAAGGTCCAGTAATGACAGGTAGTGCCAGGTGAGGGGCAGACAGACATGTTAAAGGTTGGCCCATCTTGGTAAGGTCCAGCAATGACAGGTAGTGAGGGGAAGACAGACATGTTAAGGTTGGCCCATCTTGGTAAGGTCCAGTAATGACAGGTAGTGCCAGGTGAGGGGCAGACAGACATGTTAAAGGTTGGCCCATCTTGGTAAGGTCCAGCAATGACAGGTAGTGCCAGGTGAGGGGCAGACAGACATGTTTAGGGTCCATCTTGGTAAGGTCCAGTAATGACAGGTAGTGCCAGGTGAGGGGCAGACAGACATGTTAAAGGTTGGCCCATCTTGGTAAGGTCCAGCAATGACAGGTAGTGCCAAGGTGAGGGGAAGACAGACATGTTAAGGGTCCATCTTGGTAAGGTCAAGCAATGACAGGTAGTGCCAAGGTGAGGGGAAGACAGACATGTTAAGGGTCCATCTTGGTAAGGTCAAGCAATGACAGGTAGTGCCAAGGTGCCTTCAGATGGCTGAGGGAAACATCGTCCGAGTCCCGATTCTCCACCTTTCTCCCAAAGTGTACCCTGGAACACTTCTCATCATGGATTTAACAGTGGAAGCTCACTCCAGCCAATCATTACATCAATCCAATGACAGGAAGTTGTGCCAGTGCACTCTGGGAGAAGGGTGGAGTATCGCCATTCAACAGTTATTTCCTTCATTTCCCCCATTCACTTAAACTGTGAAGTGAGGGATATTCATCCTACCTTGATAAGCAGAGAGCAGCCATCCGTTTGGCCTTACCTTGATAAGCAGAGAGCAGCCATCCGTTTGGCCTTACCTTGATAAGCAGAGAGCAGCCATCCGGTTGGCCTTACCTTGATAAGCAGAGAGCAGCCATCCGGTTGGCCTTACCTTGATAAGCAGAGCAGCCATCCGGTTGGCCTTACCTTGATAAGCAGAGAGCAGCCATCCGGTTGGCCTTACCTTGATAAGCAGAGAGCAGCCATCCGGTTGGCCTTACCTTGATAAGCAGAGAGCAGCCATCCGGTTGGCCTTACCTTGATAAGCAGAGAGCAGCCATCCGGTTGGCCTTACCTTGATAAGCAGAGAGCAGCCATCCGGTTGGCCTTACCTTGATAAGCAGAGAGCAGCCATCCGGTTGGCCTTACCTTGATAAGCAGAGAGCAGTCATCCGTTTGGCCTTACCTTGATAAGCAGAGAGCAGCCATCCGTTTGGCCTTACCTTGATAAGCAGAGAGCAGCCATCCGTTTGGCCTTACCTTGATAAGCAGAGAGCAGCCATCCGGTTGGCCTTGATAAGCAGAGAGCAGCCATCCGGTTGGCCTTACCTTGATAAGCAGAGAGCAGCCATCCGGTTGGCCTTACCTTGATAAGCAGAGAGCAGCCATCCGGTTGGCCTTACCTTGATAAGCAGAGAGCAGCCATCTGTTTCATCCTACCTTGATAAGCAGAGAGCAGTTCGAGCTCAATCTGTTTGGTGCTGTGGTCAAAATGAATGATTTTCCCCTCCTGATAGACAAACAGGGAGACGCAGTGAGAAAGAACATTACCCAAATGAAACCAATTACATTTTTAAATATGTAGCATATAAACATTTACCACATGTATTTAATTCTACAGACAGAGAGAGAAAACAGTTCCTAACAGTGTTCACGCAGTTCTTTCTCCTCAAGTTATACCAGACAGAGAGAAAACAGTCCCTAACAGTGTTCACGCAGCTCTTTCTCCTCAAGTTATACCAGACAGAGAGAGAGAAAACAGTCCCTAACAGTGTTCACGCAGCTCTTTCTCCTCAAGTTATACCAGACAGAGGAGAGAAAACAGTTCCTAACAGTGTTCACGCAGCTCTTTCTCCTCAAGTTATACCAGACAGAGGAGAGAAAACAGTCCCTAACAGTGTTCACGCAGCTGTTTCTCCTCAAGTTATACCAGACAGAGAGAAAACAGTCCCTAACAGTGTTCACGCAGCTCTTTCTCCTCAAGTTATACCAGACAGAGAGAAAACAGTTCCTAACAGTGTTCACGCAGCTCTTTCTCCTCAAGTTATACCAGACAGAGAGAAAACAGTTCCTAACAGTGTTCACGCAGCTCTTTCTCCTCAAGTTATACCAGACAGAGAGAAAACAGTTCCTAACAGTGTTCACACAGCTCTTTCTCCTCAAGTTATACCAGACAGAGAGAGAAAACAGTTCCTAACAGTGTTCACGCAGCTCTTTCTCCTCAAGTTATACGAGACAGAGGAGAGAGAGAAAACAGTCCCTAACAGTGTTCACGCAGCTCTTTCTCCTCAAGTTATACCAGACAGAGAGAAAACAGTTCCTAACAGTGTTCACGCAGCTCTTTCTCCTCAAGTTATACCAGACAGAGAGAGAAAACAGTCCCTAACAGTGTTCACGCAGCTCTTTCTCCTCAAGTTATACCAGACAGAGAGAAAACAGTTCCTAACAGTGTTCACGCAGCTCTTTCTCCTCAAGTTATACCAGACAGAGAGAAAACAGTCCCTAACAGTGTTCACGCAGCTCTTTCTCCTCAAGTTATACCAGACAGAGAGAAAACAGTCCCTAACAGTGTTCACGCAGCTCTTTCTCCTCAAGTTATACGAGACAGACAGAGAGAGAACAGTCCCTAACAGTGTTCACGCAGCTGTTTCTCCTCAAGTTATACCAGACAGAGAGAAAACAGTTCCTAACAGTGTTCACGCAGCTCTTTCTCCTCAAGTTATACCAGACAGAGAGAAAACAGTTCCTAACAGTGTTCACGCAGCTCTTTCTCCTCAAGTTATACCAGACAGAGAGAGAAAACAGTTCCTAACAGTGTTCACGCAGCTCTTTCTCCTCAAGTTATACGAGACAGAGGAGAGAGAGAAAACAGTTCCTAACAGTGTTCACACAGCTCTTTCTCCTCAAGTTATACCAGACAGAGAGAAAACAGTTCCTAACAGTGTTCACGCAGCTCTTTCTCCTCAAGTTATACCAGACAGAGAGAGAAAACAGCGAGTCTTTCAACTATTTTTACTTACTTTATACTCAGACACCTCTGGTGTGTAGTTCTCTGTCAGCTCCAGCAGCTGTGAACACACACACACACACACGACAGAGTGATAATGAGTTACATGGAGGTGTGTAGCACCTTAGCAACACACAACTCTACAGTCATCTCTCACTGTTCTTCTATTTTAATTAAAGAAGTTTTATTCACATGGAAAACAGAAAGACTCACAGTGGCAAGAAAAATGTATGTGAACCCTTTGGAATTACCTAGACTTCTGCATAAATTACCCGGACTTCTGCATAAATTACCCGGACTTCTGCATAAATTACCCGGACTTCTGCATAAAATAACCGGAATTATGCATAAATTACTCGGACTTCTGCATGAATGGGTCATCAAATTTGATCTGATCTTCATCTAAATCACAACAATAGACAAAACAGTGTGCTTAAACTAATAACACACAAATTACTGTATTTTTCTTGTCTATATTGAATACATAATTTAAACATTCACAATGTAGGTTGGAAAAAGTATGTGAACCCGAGGCTAATGACTAAAAGATAATTGGAGTCAGGAGTCGGCTAACCTGGAGTCCAAATCAATGAGACGAGATTGGAGATGTTGGTTAGAGCTGCCCAGCCCTTTAAAAAACACTCACAAAATTTGAGTTTGCTATTCACAAGAAGCATTGCCTGATGTGAACCATGCCTCGAACAAAAGAGATATCAGAAGACCTAATTAAGAATGATTGATTTGCATAAAGCTGGAAAGGGTTACAAAGTATCTCTAAAAGCCTTGATGTTCATCAGTCCACGGTAAGACAAATTGTCTATAAATGGAGAACGTTCAGCACTGTTGCTACTCTCCCTAGGAGTGGCCGTCCTGCAAAGATGACTGCAAGAGCACAGAGCAGAATGATCAATGAGGTTAAGAAGAATCCTAGAGTGTCAGCTTAAGACCTACAGAAATCTCTGGAACATGCTAACATCTCTGTTAACGAGTCTTCGATACGTAAAACACTAAACAAGAATGGTGTTCATGGGAGGACACCACGGAAGAAGCCATTGCTGCACGTCTGAAGTTCGCAAAAGAGCACCTGGATGTTCCACAGCGCTACTGGCAAAATATTCTGTGGACAGATGAAACTACAGTTGAGTTGTTTGGAAGAAACAGACATCACTATGTGTGGAGAAAAAAGCCCAGCACTCCAACATCAAAACCTCATCCCAACTGTAAAGTATAGTGGAGGGAGCATCAAGGTTTGGGGCTGCGTTGCTGCCTCAGGGACTGGACAGTTTGCTATCGTCGGCAGAAGAATGAATTCCCAAGTTTATCAAGACATTTTGCAGGAGAATGTTAGGCTTTCTGTCCGCCAACTGAAGTTCAACAGAAGTTGGGTGATGCAACAGGACACCGACCCAAAACACAGAAGTAAAATCAACAACAGAATGGCTTCAACAGAAGAAAATACGCCTTCTGGAGTGTCCCAGTCAGAGTCCTCACCTCAACCGGATTTGAGATGCTGTGGCATGACCTCAAGAGAGCAGTTCACACCAGACATCCCTTGAACATTGCTGAACTGAAGCGGTTTTGTAAAGAGGAATGGTCCAACATTCATCCTGACCGTTGTACAGGTCTGACCAACAACTACAGGAAACATTTAGTTGAGGTTATTGCTGCGAAAGGACGGTCAACCAGTTATTAAATCCAAGGCTTCACATACTTTACAACCCTGTACTGCGCCCGTCTACAACCCTCTACTGCGCCCGTCTACAACCCTCTACTGCGCCCGTCTACAACCCTCTACTGCGCCCGTCTACAACCTCTACTGCGCCCGTCTACAACCCTCTACTGCGCATGTTTACAACCCTCTACTGCGCATGTTTACAACCCTCTACTGCGCATGTTTACAACCCTCTACTGCGCATGTTTACAACCCTCTACTGCGCATGTTTACAACCCTCTACTGCGCATGTTTACAACCCTCTACTGCGCATGTCTACAACCCTCTACTGCGCATGTCTACAACCCTCTACTGCGCATGTTTACAACCCTCTACTGCGCATGTTTACAACCCTCTACTGCGCATGTTTACAACCCTCTACTGCGCATGTTTACAACCCTCTACTGCGCATGTTTACAACCCTCTACTGCGCATGTTTACAACCCTCTACTGCGCATGTTTACAACCCTCTACTGCGCATGTTTACAACCCTCTACTGCGCATGTTTACAACCCTCTACTGCGCCTGTTTACAACCCTCTACTGTGCATGTTTACAACCCTCTACTGTGCATGTTTACACGGGGGGGTTCAAGAAAGACTTGAAAACCTATGGTTGTTTGATATTAGTTTTAAGCAGACGGTCTATTGTTGTGACTTAGGTGAAGATCAGATCAAATGATGAATGAATGCAGAAATCCGGGTCATTCCAAAGGCTTCACATACTTTCTGTTGCCATTGTACATCAGCAGCATCTTTAACCCTTTCCCTCCTCGTCCATGGAGAGTCGACTGAATTAGTACAGCTAGGAGTTTCCTGGTCACATGACCTGAGCAGGAAGAAGGCTCCAGTGTCTGAATGGAGTGACGTTATACACTAACTATGGTCTTCCTTCTACCAGTACACTGAGGCCCTTCCATTTGAACCACTGGGAAACAGTGGCCCGTGTTACTGAGTGGACCACCCTGGCTAAATAAAGACACATGACCTGAGTGAAGGCAAAACGCATTGCTTCCATTTGAACCACTGGGAAACAGTGGCCCGTGTTACTGAGTGGACCACCCTGGCTAAATAAAGACATGACCTGAGTGAAGGCAAAACGCATTGCTTCCATTTGAACCACTGGGAAACAGTGGCCCGTGTTACTGAGTGGACCACCTGGCTAAATAAAGACATGACCTGAGTGAAGGCAAAAAATTTGAACCACTGGGACATGACGTGTTACTGAGACCACCCTGGAAATAAAGACATGACCTGAGTGAAGGCGCATTGCTTCCATTTGAACCCAGTGTATCAGACTGAGCTGTGTGGTGAGTACGGAACTGCCAGCAGGTCTACAAGCGGTGGGTTACCTCGACGGTCTATAAGCGGTGGGTTACCTCAACGGTCTATAAGAGGTGGGTTACCTCGACGGTCGGTCTATAAGAGGTGGGTTACCTCGACGGTCTGTCTATAAGAGGTGGGTTACCTCGACGGTCGGTCTATAAGAGGTGGGTTACCTCGACGGCCGGTCTATAAGAGGTGGGTTACCTCGACGGTCGGTCTACAAGAGGTGGGTTACCTCGACGGTCGGTCTATAAGAGGTGGGTTACCTCGACGGTCGGTCTATAAGAGGTGGGTTACCTCGACGGTCTATAAGCGGTGGGTTACCTCGACGGTCGGTCTATAAGTGGGTTACCTCGACGGTCTATAAGAGGTGGGTTACCTCGACGGTCGGTCTATAAGAGGTGGGTTACCTCGACGGTCTGTCTATAAGCGGTGGGTTACCTCGACGGTCGGGTCTATAAGAGGTGGGTTACCTCGACGGTCGGTCTATAAGCGGTGGGTTACCTCGACGGTCGGTCTATAAGAGGTGGGTTACCTCGACGGTCGGTCTATAAGAGGTGGGTTACCTCGACGGTCGGTCTATAAGAGGTGGGTTACCTCGACGGTCGGTCTATAAGAGGTGGGTTACCTCGACGGTCGGTCTATAAGAGGTGGGTTACCTCGACGGTCGGTCTATAAGAGGTGGGTTACCTCGACGGTCGGTCTATAAGCGGTGGGTTACCTCGACGGTGGGTCTATAAGCGGTGGGTTACCTCGACGGTGGGTCTATAGCGGTGGGTTACCTCGACGGTGGGTCTATAAGCGGTGGGTTACCTCGACGGTGGGTCTATAAGCGGTGGGTTACCTCGACGGTCGGTCTATAAGCGGTGGGTTACCTCGACGGTGGGTCTATAAGCGGTGGGTTACCTCGACGGTCGGTCTATAAGCGGTGAGTTACCTCGACGGTCGGTCTATAAGCGGTGGGTTACCTCGACGGTCGGTCTATAAGAGGTGGGTTACCTCGACGGTCTATAAGAGGTGGGTTACCTCGACGGTCGGTCTATAAGCGGAGGGTTACTCGACGGTCTATAAGAGGTGGGTTACCTCGACGGTCTATAAGAGGTGGGTTACCTCGACGGTCTATAAGAGGTGGGTTACCTCGACGGTCTATAAGAGGTGGGTTACCTCGACGGTCTATAAGAGGTGGGTTACCTCGACGGTCGGTCTATAAGCGGTGGGTTACCTCGACGGTCGGTTACCTCGACGGTCGGTCTATAAGCGGTGGGTTACCTCGACGGTCGGTCTATAAGCGGTGGGTTACCTCGACAGTCGGTCTATAAACGGTGGGTTACCTTGACGGTCGGTCTATAAGAGGTGGGTTACCTCGACGGTCGGTCTATAAGAGGTGGGTTACCTCGACGGTCGGTCTATAAGAGGTGGGTTACCTCGACGGTCGGTCTATAAGAGGTGGGTTACCTCGACGGTCGGTCTATAAGAGGTGGGTTACCTCGACGGTCTATAAGAGGTGGGTTACCTCGACGGTCGGTCTATAAGAGGTGGGTTACCTCGACGGTCGGTCTATAAGAGGTGGGTTACCTCGACGGTCGGTCTATAAGAGGTGGGTTACCTCGACGGTCGGTCTATAAGCGGTGGGTTACCTCGACGGTCGGTCTATAAGAGGTGGGTTACCTCGACGGTCGGTCTATAAGCGGTGGGTTACCTCGACGGTCGGTCTATAAGAGGTGGGTTACCTCGACGGTCGGTTACCTCGACGGTCGGTCTATAAGCGGTGGGTTACCTCGACGGTCGGTCTATAAGAGGTGGGTTACCTCGACGGTCTATAAGAGGTGGGTTACCCTCGACGGTCGGTCTATAAGCGGTGGGTTACCTCGACGGTCGGTCTATAAGCGGTGGGTTACCTCGACGGTCGGTTACCTCGACGGTCGGTCTATAAGCGGTGGGTTACCTCGACGGTCTATAAGAGGTGGGTTACCTCGACAGTCGGTCTATAAACGGTGGGTTACCTCGACGGTCGGTCTATAAGAGGTGGGTTACCTCGACGGTCGGTCTATAAGAGGTGGGTTACCTCGACGGTCGGTCTATAAGAGGTGGGTTACCTCGACGGTCGGTCTATAAGAGGTGGGTTACCCCGACGGTCGGTCTATAAGAGGTGGGTTACCTCGACGGTCGGTCTATAAGAGGTGGGTTACCTCGACGGTCTATAAGAGGTGGGTTACCTCGACGGTCGGTCTATAAGAGGTGGGTTACCTCGACGGTCGGTCTATAAGAGGTGGGTTACCTCGACGGTCGGTCTATAAGAGGTGGGTTACCTCGACGGTCGGTCTATAAGCGGTGGGTTACCTCGACGGTCGGTCTATAAGAGGTGGGTTACCTCGACGGTCGGTCTATAAGCGGTGGGTTACCTCGACGGTCGGTCTATAAGAGGTGGGTTACCTCGACGGTCGGTTACCTCGACGGTCGGTCTATAAGCGGTGGGTTACCTCGACGGTCGGTCTATAAGAGGTGGGTTACCTCGACGGTCTATAAGAGGTGGGTTACCTCGACGGTCGGTCTATAAGCGGTGGGTTACCTCGACGGTCGGTCTATAAGCGGTGGGTTACCTCGACGGTCGGTTACCTCGACGGTCGGTCTATAAGCGGTGGGTTACCTCGACGGTCGGTCTATAAGAGGTGGGTTACCTCGACGGTCGGTCTATAAGTGGTGGGTTACCTCGACGGTCTATAAGAGGTGGGTTACCTCGGCGGTCGGTCTATAAGCGGTGGGTTAACTCGACGGTCGGTCTATAAGCGGTGGGTTACCTCGAAGGTCTATAAGTAGTGGGTTACCTCAAGGTCTATAAGTAGTGGGTTACCTTGAAGGCGATCTTCTGTCCGTCCTGAGGGGGAGCAGCTAGGAGGGGCATCTCACTGTAGTCCCTCTTGGGGACACTCTCTGACGGGTTCTACAACACACACACCTATAAATGTCATACCTCCC
Organism: Oncorhynchus masou masou; assembly: GCF_036934945.1. Classification (NCBI taxonomy): domain Eukaryota; kingdom Metazoa; phylum Chordata; class Actinopteri; order Salmoniformes; family Salmonidae; genus Oncorhynchus; species Oncorhynchus masou. The sequence goes on from NW_027012949.1 coordinate 272,223, forward strand.
ACATCTTCGTTGCAGCAGCAACAGAAGTAGGTTACAGAATGCCACAGGGTCGGTGTCGAGTCCATTTCAATTCAGGATGTAAACTGAAATGCCAATTCCAGTTCTGTGCTTTTGAATGAGAATTTAAAAAAATTAAATCTAAATGACTTGAATTGACCAACCCTGGAATACTGTGCAGCAGTCAGTTGACTTACCTGGAACACCACAGAGCTGTTAATCAGGGAGTCCTTCTGGTACGATGGTGGCTGAGGAGTCTGCTGTCGCTGTCCACCTTCATAGTTGAAATAAAACCCTGCATTATCTCCTCCCCTGCCCCGCTATCTTCCCCTCTCCTCCTCTACCCCCACGAGAACCCCTATCCCACTCCCCACCACGAGGACCCCTGTCCCACTCCCCTCTAACACCCCTACCTCCACCACCCCAACTCTGGCCTCCATCCCCTCTACCCCTAACCCCTCTACCCCCACCTCTCTCCACACCCCTAGGGCTTCCCCAGCCTCTCCAGGTGGGTTGTGCTGCCATAGCAGGGACTATCCCCATCCCCAGGCCCGGTTGTTTGATAACCAGCTGGATCTCCTCCTCACTACTACTACTAGAGCCTGGGCTCTCAGGCCTCCTGTGGGCCTTCTGCACTGCTGGGGTAGAGCCTGGTCCTGGAGCATTAGCTCTCTGGCCAGGGGATACAGAGGTCCTGGGACCTGAGGAAGGGAGGCTGGGCCTGGAGGGGGTGGTTTTGTCTCTAGGACCAGCTCTGGAGCCAGTGGGTATGGTGGCAGGAGGAATGGCAGCAGGTTTGGGTAAAGGAGTTTGGTTTTAACGGGAGGTTTGCCTGTGGTAGCTTTGCTACAGGCATCGTCACCCGATGAGTCTGAGGAGTCTGAATCAGATGATGAGGGAGGTGGGCGTGGTTTCTTAATGGGGACTTGGGGTTTAACTACAGGGGTGGCTTTAGATGTGACAGGGGGTGTAGCGTTAGCAGAGTGTGATTTGGAGGGTAGTTTCTGCATGGGTTTTTGACTGGGGCCTCCTCCTCCTCACTACTTTCACTGGAATCAGAAGAGTCATCCGTTTCCCCATTCGGGGTCTTTGCTGTGGCTTTACCGTTAACAGATACGGCTGTGGCCGCTGGAGCCTTCTTGGGGTTTTTGTCCGCTTTGACTACGGTGGGAGAGGGTCCTGTGGACGAGGTGGGAGAGGGTCCTGTGGACGAGGTGGGAGAGGGTCCTGTGGACGAGGCAGTGGTTTTGGTCACCACCTTCTTATCTTTCTTTTTCTTCTTCTTCTTCTGCTTGTCTTCTTTCCTCCTCTCTTCAACCGCAGCCTGGTTGGAATCGGCCTCCTGACTCTCCTTCTTTCTCTTCTTCTTTTTCTTCCACTCTTCACTCACTCGGTTCCGTGTGGGCTCCTCCTCCTCCTCGGCATCTCTCCTCCTCTTCTTGGACTTCACAACAGATGTGTTCGACTGACTTCCATTCGAAAGGGTTAGGGTGTCCACCTTCACTCTGTCAATCAACACAACACGGAGGGTTGGAACGGTAGATATTCTCAAAGTACTAGGGGTGGTGTGTGATTGGCCTAGGCTAAGACCAGGCTTGCAGTGCAACCCGTCTATTGTTTTGTTGCAAGCCGGTGTAGCTAGCTACCTAGCTCGGCTGCATAACCAACCCAAATAAATAGAATGAACCAACCACGTGGGTTAGATCACAGACGGAAATCCTAATGAAAGTTACAGCGCCATTAGCTCTTGTCCAAAGCACTTAGCGCAGGTCTAGAGCTAAGCGTGGATCAGACTGGATAAAAACATGTCTGGCTAGCCGGGGGTGTGTGTGTGTGTGTGTGTGACGCACCTGATAGTGTCGTTATCTCGGACTACGTAGATGCTCTCTGTGTGCGGCAGGTAGCACTCTTCGATGAACAGACTCAAAATGCTCCTGCGACTGAAGTCAAACTTTTCCCTGATCACGCTGGCTATGTCTGCTACCACGCGGCATTTGTTCAGATCCACGAGGACCCAGCACATGCGACAGTCGGATACCGAGGGCGGCGGGTAATCAAAAATACAATCGCACCCGTATCACATTGGTATTGGAGGCTGCCATTGTTGCTGTGTGGAAGGAAATCTATCTCACACGCCGTTCAGAAAACTAGTTGCCTGTCTTTTGAAGAGTTGACTCGTTCATTTACTGCCACCTGTTGGTACGGAAGGGAATTAGCCAGCTAAATATTTCTCATACCGGAAGCACTAGCCGGTTACCACTAGATAACACAGCCACAGGGTCAATTATACTCTAAAATCTTTGGCAGGGGTAGTTGAAAACATTTAAAAAAACACAAGTCCGGTAAAGAGGCAGTCTTTTTCAAAACGTAAAACCCTTAACAAAAGATCAATACATGTTTTATTAACAAATAGCCTAACAATTGATTGGCAGAACCTAGTAGTAGGCAACAGTAGGAACCATTTTGGTCAACAACAAAACATTCTCATGAAGGACAGATCTACATACATTTAAAACGTCACACAGAGCTGGTGAGGTAGTGCATGTCAGTGTGTGTAAGTTGACTATAGAATGTGAGACTAATGCTTCGTATAAAAACATAATCAGATGTAATGACAGGCAGCCTAGGATAAACATATCGCTTGAAAAACTCAGTAACTCCTCCTACACCTGAATTTATCCCTTCACGTTTTTCCACATTGAGGAACCATCTCCATTCAACTCCAAAATTCTATTAAACTTTTCTAAACTCTCTTCAGCGGACAGAGACCGCAAAGAACCCTGCAAATTGTAGTGAAGATACATGTTTCACAAGCTGTGGTCCTTCCACAATTGTGCAACGCCATGCTTGTTGTTGTGATACAGCAGAGTTTTTTTGGCGCTTTCAAGACAACTGGGAACCCACACACACACACACACACACAAGAGGACAACTAATGTCAGTGATCTTCAGGTCGTAAAGTCAGATCTCCAGCAAGATGTCCGAGTTTCCGACTTTGAATTCGGAGTTGGATGACCTTTCAAAACTATTTTCCCGTCGGAGCTCGTTCTCCCCTCCCTTTCCCCGAGTTGTCTTGAACGCACCGAAGTGTGAGATTTCTGAGTTCCCAGTTGTTTTGAATGCAACATTTCTACCATCGTTCTTATTGTGCGCTAGCTCCCTACGTCATCACTACAAGCACAATTTGATTCACGAGATACTCTACATGCCCACGTTCTGGTACACCAAGCACAGAGAGGGTCTGATCGAAAAGCCAATGGAAAGCTAAGTGCCCACCCAGCCGAGCTCAGCGAGGAGAACGAGAGAGAGCAGGGTTGTACACCAAAGTTACATACCCGAATTCAACACGTACATTCCAAAATGCTGACAAATATTGACATATAAATCGATTACAAATTACATGACCCTCCCCTGGACTAAATACAAGAAAATGCTAAACCCTCCCCCATTTTCCTCCAGGTAACAATTGATTAAATTTCGACCGCTACCTAACTAACTAGTTGCTTAGCTGGCTAGTTGCATTCTTATATATTTGTAAAAAAATCTGGTTATTCGACCAACTGTAATGTGAAGCTGCTGTTTTCCTTCCTCCTATTGGATTGTTACAAAACTTGACTTCCCCATTTCAAAACAAACGCTCTGACTGGAAGCACTGAGAGCCGAATGTTTCACACGGCTTCAATATGCGATTCCCTTTCTTGCCACTAGGCGACAGCAGAGTACACTCAATCTTTGGTAGAAGTAGTTGTAAACATCAAGAGAGGGTAAAGTGGCAGTATTTTCAACCAGGCATTTTCATGATGTACGTCAGTGGTTCCCAACCTTCTGGTTACTGTACCACCAAGTCCATTTTACTCTGCCCAGAGTACCCCCTCATGCCCATTACTGGTAAGCCTATGGCCTCAGTCTTCTCAGGTACCCCCTGTGGATAGGCCCATTACCCCCCGGGGGTTCTGGTACCGCTGGTTAGGATACACGGATATACATAAGACATGGAAACCTTCACAGTAGATGTATCAAGACATGTAAACCTTCACAGAAGATGTATCAAACCATGTTTTTTTTTACAAACAGCTTTTACAACTGATTTAAACAGAGTAGACAACAAAGTAGAAGCAATTTTGGTCAATAAGCTTGCTCCTACCTATCTCTCTGATTTGGTCCTGCCGTACATACCTACGCTACATACCTACGCTACATACCTACGCACGTACGCTATGGTCACAAGACGCAGGCCTCCTAATTGTCCCTAGAATTTCTAAGCAAACAGCTGGAGGCAGGGCTTTCTCCTATAGAGCTCAATTTTTATGGAACGGTCTGCCTACCCATGTCAGAGATGCAAACTCGGTCTCAACCTTTAAGTCTTCAGTGGGTCATATGATTGAGTGTAGTCTGGCCCAGGAGTGGGAAGGTGAACGGAAAGGCCCTGGAGCATCGAACCGCCCTTGCTGTCTCTGCCTGGCCGGTTCCCCTCTTTCCACTGGGATCCTCTGCCTCTAACCCTATTACAGGGGCTGAGTCACTGGCTTACTGGGGCTCTCTCATACCGTCCCTGGAGGGGGTGCGTCACCTGAGTGGGTTGATTCACTGATGTGGTCATCCTGTCTGGGTTGGCGTCCCCCCTTGGGTTGTGCCGTGGGTTGTGCCGTGGCGGAGATCTATGTGGGCTATACTCAGCCTTGTCTCAGGATGGTAAGTTGGTGGTTGAAGATATCCCTCTAGTGGTGTGGGGGCTGTGCTTTGGCAAAGTGGGTGGGGTTATATCCTTCCTGTTTGGCCCTGTCCGGGGGTGTCCTCGGATGGGGCCACAGTGTCTCCTGACCCCTCCTGTCTCAGCCTCCAGTATTTATGCTGCAGTAGTTTATGGTGTCGGGGGGCTAGGGTCAGTTTGTTATATCTGGAGTACTTCTCCTGTCCTATTCGGTGTCCTGTGTGAATTTAAGTGTGCTCTCTCTAATTCTCTCTTTCTCTCTTTCTTTCTCTCTCTCTCGGAGGACCTGAGCCCTCGGACCATGCCCCAGGATTACCTGACATGATGACTCCTTGCTGTCCCCAGTCCACCTGACCGTGCTGCTGCTCCAGTTTCAACTGTTCTGCCTTATTATTATTCGACCATGCTGGTCATTTATGAACATTTGAACATCTTGGCCATGTTCTGTTATAATCTCCACCGTCACAGCCAGAAGAGGACTGGCCACCCCACATAGCCTGGTTAGTCTCTAGGTTTCTTCATAGGTTTTGGCCTTTCTAGGGAGTTTTCCTAGCCACCGTGCTTCTACACCTGCATTGCTTGCTGTTTGGGGTTTTAGGCTGGGTTTCTGTACAGCACTTTGAGATATCAGCTGATGTACGAAGGGCTATATAAATACATTTGATTTGATTTTGAACTAAAAATTCCTCCTTAAAATATACCAACAATTATAAACTGGGTGGTTCCAGCCCTGAATGCTGATTGGCTGACATCCGTGGTACATGAGACCGTATACCATAGGTATGACAAAACATGTGTTATTACTGCTCTAATTACTTTAGTAACCAGTTTATAATAGCAATAAGGCCCGAGGGGCTGTGGTATATGGTCAATATACCACGGCTAAGGTCTGTGTCCAGGCACTCCGCGCTGCATCCCGTGAAAGAACCGCCCTTAGCCGTGGTATATTAGCTATATACCACATCCCCTCGGGTCTTATTGCTTCAACGTAGTATTGTGTATATATATATCAGAGCTACATAAAGAAACTAGCTAGTATGTAAAGATGTAGGATTGCTTCAAGTTATATTTGGTTGATTGCTAACATGAACTGAGCATCAACAACATTCCAAGGTAATCTAATAAGTTTGTGGATAACCCTTGCGCCACACTCCTGTTGTTCAGACAGGAGTGTATTGATTATTGTACACTGAGTAAAACATTTTGCAATGAAAACAAGAGTTTCTATTGACAAATTCAGGTAAGTCCCACACGTTTCGTATTCTTCTGTTTGGGTTCTGTTGGGTTTCTAGTGAATAAACCCCACGGCAGCTACATGTGAACCCTCTGACGGTGACATACTGTTAGCCACAGCAATCAGTAGTTTACTGCTGGTACTGAGACAGTGGGTTTGACTGGTATGATACTCAAAGGAGACTGTCCATGGACAACAAATGGAAAAACTCTCTTTTTAACAAAGTTGTAACTAAGTCAGTATACTGATATTTTGTTGATGGGGGTTCATAGAATTCCCCACATCCTCTGTCCATGTCCACAAACACCCTGATCCTCCGAGGTCTGTCTCTTACTTGCACTTTAGTGAGCCATATTTTTGACCAGTACCCTGTACAACAGAGGAGATGAGTCAGTAGATCCCATCCTTGTACAACAGACTGCAGTATGACCAGTACCCTGTACTACAGAGGAGATGAGTCAGTAGATCCCATCCTTGTATAACAGACTGCAGTATGACCAGTACCCTGTACTACAGAGGAGATGAGTCAGTAGATCCCATCCTTGTACAACAGACTGCAGTATGACCAGTACCCTGTACTACAGAGGAGATGAGTCAGTAGATCCCATCCTTGTACAACAGACTGCAGTATGACCAGTACCCTGTACTACAGAGGAGATGAGTCAGTAGATCCCATCCTTGTACAACAGACTGCAGTATGACCAGTACCCTGTACTACAGAGGAGATGAGTCAGGAGATCCCATCCTTGTACAACAGACTGCAGTATGACCAGTACCCTGTACTACAGAGGAGATGAGTCAGTAGATACCATCCTTATACAACAGACTGCAGTATGACCAGTACCCTGTACTACAGAGGAGATGAGTCTGTAGATCCCATCCTTATACAACAGACTGCAGTATGACCAGTACCCTGTACTACAGAGGAGATGAGTCAGTAGATCCCATCCTTGTACAACAGACTGCAGTATGACCAGTACACTGTACTACAGAGGAGATGAGTCAGTAGATCCCATCCTTGTACAACAGACTGCAGTATGACCAGTACCCTGTACTACAGAGGAGATGAGTCAGTAGATCCCATCCTTGTACAACAGACTGCAGTATGACCAGTACCCTGTACTACAGAGGAGATGAGTCAGTAGATCCCATCCTTGTACAACAGACTGCAGTATGACCAGTACCCTGTACTACAGAGGAGATGAGTCAGTAGATCCCATCCTTGTGCAACAGACTGCTGTTTGACCAGGTGAAGTTTGGCCCACACCCCCTCGGCTCCTTCAGCCCACACCCAGCCTCCAGTGTCCGTTGTCCCCAACGTCCACGTCCCAACAGTGTTCCACTGAGGATATGCCTCTGAGTCCAGGACGCAGCTGATGGGAAGAAACCTATTTCTGTTGTCAGGACTCTGAGGTGCCACAATGTTTTCAGGAACTTTCCACACTTGTCAAGTCATCTGAGTGGGCAGTGTTGAGGTCCAAAACCACAGGAGTGGAGGAGAAATAAAATACATTCTGAAGTAGAACCTTCTGATACAGTAGTTCCCTTATTTCATTGAAATTGTAAACCTACATATTGCACAGTATAATCACACATTGATAATCACTACAGGCCAGAATGTCCTTCATCTTCTCCCACACTCTGAAGCGCAGGTTGCCCAGGTGTTTGGCCACGTCGACCAGCCATCCCGAGACCCGGTCTTGTTCAGGTACAGCAACGCGTAGTTCTCTGGAGGAACATTCAGGAGTCAAGGCTGCTTTGGGGCTGGGTTCAGAACAACAGAGGAGAGAGGGAAATAAGTGGGGAGAGAGATAGAGACAGAGATGGTTCACTTACCTTGTATTTGCTGTGGCTTTACATTTCTGCAGGTCAAATGAGAGAATCAAAATCAATCAATACCTACCAGTCAATCAATCAAACCCACAGATCATGTGAACATGGAGAGAGCAGTCTTGAGTCTTGAGTTGAAGGAAGGAGATGTCAACTCATTCCCCGGCTCCTGCTCTAGGGTTTGATCATGGGGTTATAGGTCACCTCCCTGACCAATGCCCTTCTCCCCCGATAGCTCAGTTTGGCATGTCGGCCAGCTCTTGGATGAGTCTTGGTGGTTCCAAATTTCTTCCATTTAAGAATGATGGAGGCCACTGTGTTCTTGGGGACCTTCAATGCTGCAGACATTCTTTGGTACCCTTCTCCAGATCTGTGCCTCGACACAATCCTCTCTTGGAGCTCTACGGACAATTCCTTCTACCTCATTGCTTAGTTTTTGCTCTGACATGCAATGCCAACTGTGGGACCTTATATAGACTGGTGTGTGCCTTTCCAAATCATGTCCAATTAATTGAATTTAACACAGGTGGACTCAAATCAAGTTGTAGAAACATCTCTAGGATGATCAATGGAAACAGGATGCTCCTGAGCTCAATATCAAGTCTCACAGCAAAGGGTCTGAATACTTATGTAAATAAGGTATTTCTGTTTTTAAAATTTTTAATACATTTGCTAAAAGTTCTAAAAACATGTTTTGGCTTTGTGGTTATGAGGTATTGCGTGTGAATTGAGGAGGAACATGTTTTATTTAATCCATTTTAGAATACTGCTGTAACATAACAACACTTGGAAAAGGTCAAGGGGGTCTGAATACTTTCCGAATGCACTGTAGGTGTTGATTGTCAGACCACCAAAAACACGACTGCTGCCACATTGAAGAATCTACTCAAGAGTACAAGTAGCCTGGATAAACATATATTTTCACGATTTCACTATAATCTAAAGCAACTAATTAAAGCACGTTTTGGGCATTCAGTTTTTATTTTTTTTAACCTCATAATGAAATATAAAGCTGTGAAAATGAGCCAACATGTTTCTGATTTCTGTTTAGCTTGGATGCATATTTTATCTGGTTGAAACACTATCAGCTTTTATGACGCTGACAAAGATAGCACCTCTACAGATGGTATCTAACTGCGCATTCGGATTCTCTCAAGATACTGAGATTAATAAATAATATCTCCACTCCTGTTTCCAAATTTAAAAAATTGCCGAATTTGGTGTATCATTTTACTGAAAAAATCTTAATTCAGCAGAAGTTAATGTTAAGGCAATGTGAGAGGTTATAGACCTACAGTCAGTGTCCAGATTTCACTTTCCATTTAAAACCCATCTGAAAAGATCCCTTGACGTGTCAACGGCCTATTTGAAGTCCCGACTTGTGACTGTCGAACTTGTATTGTGCCTCACAATCACCACACATGACATAGCCGGCACTGCTATCATCGTCTTTTACCATTTCACCAAATATTTCCCAAACATTCATTTCCCTTCTCTTTATTTTCAACTCTCCATTTCGCAGCTTTTCTATTATTGAATTAAACTCCGACATTGTCCTTTTTCAGCTCCATGGATCAATGTGAACTTTTTCTGCCCGTTCCAAAAGCATTTGGCGATTGGCATGTAGGCTGTTTGGCGCACATACCCAGCTCAGCCTTAAAGCTGCTACTCACTAATGCCAGAGAGCCTAAAATAAATAAATAAACTACTTTTTAATTTAGTTTATAGATATAAATTACACAATAATTATAGATTTATGGATTTTTGTTGTTGTTTTCTCTTTATTCAACCCGCCCTTCATCAACACATGTTCAGAAGGTACTGACGACTGCCCTAACCATGGGGACTGCGGTTACGAGTCAACCCGCGCATCACTAAAGGTGAGCGTTTAAAAATGCTCCTAAACACAATTTAACCAAGCGCTTTAGACCTGAGTGTCCATAGGGTCTGTGTAGCAGTCTGGATGTTTGACATTCCTAGTACAAGGTACAATAGCATAAAGAAATGCACTGTCTGTACCAGAACATAGACAGGTCTACTTGTCATTATACTGTCAGTTTCAGTGTGGCTAGTTAACGATAAACAGTCTCTCTCTCCACTGGCATGAATATTCATATTTTCAGGAGGAACTGGTGACTACCCTGAATAGGCTATGGAGGAACTGGTGACGGCCCTGAATAGGCTATGGAGGAACTGGTGACGGCCCTGAATAGGGTATGGAGGAACTGGTGACGGCCCTGAATAGGCTATGGAGGAACTGGTGACGGCCCTGAATAGGGTATGGAGGAACTGGTGACGGCCCTGAATAGGCTATGGAGGAACTGGTGACTGCCCTGAATAGGCTATGGAGGAACTGGTGACGGCCCTGAATAGGCTATGGAGGAACTGGTGACGGCCCTGAATAGGGTATGGAGGAACTGGTGACGGCCCTGAATAGGGTATGGAGGAACTGGTGACGGCCCTGAATAGGGTATGGAGGAACTGGTGACGGCCCTGAATAGGGTATGGAGGAACTGGTGACGGCCCTGAATAGGGTATGGAGGAACTGGTGACGGCCCTGAATAGGCTATGGAGGAACTGGTGACGGCCCTGAATAGGCTATGGAGGAACTGGTGACTGCCCTGAATAGGGTATGGAGGAACTGGTGACTACCCTGAATAGGCTATGGAGGAACTGGTGACGGCCCTGAATAGGGTATGGAGGAACTGGTGACGGCCCTGAATAGGCTATGGAGGAACTGGTGACGGCCCTGAATAGGCTATGGAGGAACTGGTGACGGCCCTGAATAGGCTATGGAGGAACTGGTGACGGCCCTGAATAGGCTATGGAGGAACTGGTGACGGCCCTGAATAGGCTATGGAGGAACTGGTGACGGCCCTGAATAGGCTATGGAGGAACTGGTGACGGCCCTGAATAGGCTATGGAGGAACTGGTGACGGCCCTGAATAGGCTATGGAGGAACTGATGACGGCCCTGAATAGGCTATGGAGGAACTGGTGACGGCCCTGAATAGGCTATGGAGGAACTGGTGACGGCCCTGAATAGGCTATGGAGGAACTGGTGACTACCCTGAATAGGGTATGGAGGAACTGGTGACGGCCCTGAATAGGCTATGGAGGAACTGGTGACTGCCCTGAATAGGCTATGGAGGAACTGGTGACTGCCCTGAATAGGCTATGGAGGAACTGGTGACTGCCCTGAATAGGCTATGGAGGAACTGGTGACTGCCCTGAATAGGCTATGGAGGAACTGGTGACGGCCCTGAATAGGGTATGGAGGAACTGGTGACTGCCCTGAATAGGCTATGGAGGAACTGGTGACGGCCCTGAATAGGCTATGGAGGAACTGGTGACTGCCCTGAATAGGGTATGGAGGAACTGGTGACTGCCCTGAATAGGCTATGGAGGAACTGGTGACGGCCCTGAATAGGGTATGGAGGAACTGGTGACGGCCCTGAATAGGCTATGGAGGAACTGGTGACGGCCCTGAATAGGCTATGGAGGAACTGGTGACGGCCCTGAATAGGGTATGGAGGAACTGGTGACGGCCCTGAATAGGGTATGGAGGAACTGGTGACGGCCCTGAATAGGCTATGGAGGAACTGGTGACGGCCCTGAATAGGCTATGGAGGAACTGGTGACGGCCCTGAATAGGCTATGGAGGAACTGGTGACTGCCCTGAATAGGCTATGGAGGAACTGGTGACGGCCCTGAATAGGCTATGGAGGAACTGGTGACGGCCCTGAATAGGCTATGGAGGAACTGGTGACGGCCCTGAATAGGGTATGGAGGAACTGGTGACTGCCCTGAATAGGGTATGGAGGAACTGGTGACGGCCCTGAATAGGCTATGGAGGAACTGGTGACTGCCCTGAATAGGCTATGGAGGAACTGGTGACGGCCCTGAATAGGCTATGGAGGAACTGGTGACTGCCCTGAATAGGCTATGGAGGAACTGGTGACTGCCCTGAATAGGCTATGGAGGAACTGGTGACTGCCCTGAATAGGCTATGGAGGAACTGGTGACTGCCCTGAATAGGCTATGGAGGAACTGGTGACTGCCCTGAATAGGCTATGGAGGAACTGGTGACGGCCCTGAATAGGCTATGGAGGAACTGGTGACTGCCCTGAATAGGGTATGGAGGAACTGGTGACTACCCTGAATAGGCTATGGAGGAACTGGTGACGGCCCTGAATAGGCTATGGAGGAACTGGTGACGGCCCTGAATAGGCTATGGAGGAACTGGTGACGGCCCTGAATAGGCTATGGAGGAACTGGTGACGGCCCTGAATAGGGTATGGAGGAACTGGTGACGGCCCTGAATAGGCTATGGAGGAACTGGTGACGGCCCTGAATAGGCTATGGAGGAACTGGTGACTACCCTGAATAGGGTATGGAGGAACTGGTGACGGCCCTGAATAGGCTATGGAGGAACTGGTGACTGCCCTGAATAGGCTATGGAGGAACTGGTGACTGCCCTGAATAGGCTATGGAGGAACTGGTGACGGCCCTGAATAGGCTATGGAGGAACTGGTGACTGCCCTGAATAGGCTATGGAGGAACTGGTGACGGCCCTGAATAGGCTATGGAGGAACTGGTGACGGCCCTGAATAGGGTATGGAGGAACTGGTGACTGCCCTGAATAGGCTATGGAGGAACTGGTGACGGACCTGAATAGGCTATGGAGGAACTGGTGACGGCCCTGAATAGGCTATGGAGGAACTGGTGACTGCCCTGAATAGGCTATGGAGGAACTGGTGACTGCCCTGAATAGGCTATGGAGGAACTGGTGACTGCCCTGAATAGGCTATGGAGGAACTGGTGACTGCCCTGAATAGGCTATGGAGGAACTGGTGACGGCCCTGAATAGGCTATGGAGGAACTGGTGACTGCCCTGAATAGGCTATGGAGGAACTGGTGACGGCCCTGAATAGGCTATGGAGGAACTGGTGACGGCCCTGAATAGGCTATGGAGGAACTGGTGACTACCCTGAATAGGGTATGGAGGAACTGGTGACGGCCCTGAATAGGCTATGGAGGAACTGGTGACTGCCCTGAATAGGCTATGGAGGAACTGGTGACTGCCCTGAATAGGCTATGGAGGAACTGGTGACTGCCCTGAATAGGCTATGGAGGAACTGGTGACTGCCCTGAATAGGCTATGGAGGAACTGGTGACTGCCCTGAATAGGGTATGGAGGAACTGGTGACGGCCCTGAATAGGCTATGGAGGAACTGGTGACGGCCCTGAATAGGCTATGGAGGAACTGGTGACGGCCCTGAATAGGCTATGGAGGAACTGGTGACGGCCCTGAATAGGCTATGGAGGAACTGGTGACGGCCCTGAATAGGCTATGGAGGAACTGGTGACGGCCCTGAATAGGGTATGGAGGAACTGGTGACGGCCCTGAATAGGCTATGGAGGAACTGGTGACGGCCCTGAATAGGCTATGGAGGAACTGGTGACGGCCCTGAATAGGCTATGGAGGAACTGGTGACGGCCCTGAATAGGCTATGGAGGAACTGGTGACGGCCCTGAATAGGGTATGGAGGAACTGGTGACGGCCCTGAATAGGCTATGGAGGAACTGGTGACGGCCCTGAATAGGCTATGGAGGAACTGGTGACGGCCCTGAATAGGCTATGGAGGAACTGGTGACGGCCCTGAATAGGCTATGGAGGAACTGATGACGGCCCTGAATAGGCTATGGAGGAACTGGTGACGGCCCTGAATAGGGTATGGAGGAACTGGTGACGGCCCTGAATAGGGTATGGAGGAACTGGTGACTGCCCTGAATAGGCTATGGAGGAACTGGTGACGGCCCTGAATAGGCTATGGAGGAAGCTGGGCACCTGTCTTAATGCACAACAACACTTAGAAGAAACTGCAGGGCGTATTAAGGTACCCTTCCTGGCCCCAAGCCCTGGTCAGTATTCCTCATGGTAGTGATGAGATAAGTGTTTTCTATGTATATAAAATAAAATTAAAATAAAAAACATTTAACTGGGCAAGTCAGTTAAGAACAAATTCTTATTTACAACGACAGTAGGTTAACTTCCTTGTTTAGGTGCAGAACAGTTTTCCCCTGTCTCCAGAGCCAGGCCCAGCACACTGAACAGCAGATAATAGTTGAGTTTGAGAAGCTTCATCAGTTCCTGAGAGAGGATGAGGCAGTCGGGATTGCTGCCTTGAAGAACGAGGTTGAGTAGAAGATGAAGCGGATTCAAGAGAAGATAGGACATTTTTAGGGTAAGACGCTAGAGGCAGGTTGATTTGTTGTTAAATGAAGATGTGATGTCATTGAGTGATAGCGTAAAACTACGTCTTTGCGTAGAATATACAACAACGTTACTCAAATTGACTGGCCATCTCAGCGAAAAATATGATTTGACATTTGTTCAGGTACCGACTCCCACTCGTTTCTGTTCTTATGGCTGTACAATTTTTATTGATGTTGTAAGTTCTGTTCAAGATCAAACATTCGTGACCAACTATATTCATTGGGTTTGGCTTGTTAAACCCGTGCTACTGCAGCTGCAGTCATCCAACAATGATTTGCAATTTGTTGAAATTGCTGCTGCCTGTGCACGAGCTGAGCGCCTGCTGCTGACGTCACTCACAATGCACTTTTGCAGCCAGGCACGTGTGTTGTGACTGAGTGTGTGACAGAGAAAAACGTGTTTGTGTCATTTAGGGGGAAATGCGTGCATTTTAACATGAGTCACTTTTCAAAAGTCGCTAAAAGTTCAAAATATATATTTTTAAAGTAGCTAAATTTGTTGCTAGGTGCTGTTTGAAAAATAAGTTTCCAGAGTAGTCACATGATTTGGAGGTTTGATTGATTGAGATTGATTAATTTGATTAGCTCTTTTGCCCTCCGGCAGAAGTATAAAACCATGATTGCGTTCTTATGACTTGATAAATAAATGTATTTTTCTTGGTCAATCCTCTGTTTATACATCGCCTGTGTTCCGTGGCTTTTAATATGGAAAATTCACAGGACATTTTGCCGGCGACTTTTATTTTGACACAATTCAAGGCGGAGGGTGGGCGTGGCTAGCTTCAGAATGCTCATTGATTGGCTCTAAATATCCTGATGGCCTCTCCCATTTTCCATATTCTGGTCAGCTGAGGATTCGGTCAGTCATGTGACTGAAGTCTGACATGACACAATAGTGTAATGAAAAGTGTTGTCATTGTGAACAAGTCGGGATGATGGGGTTGACGAAAACAAGCGCTTGCAGCGTTGTGTTGCTACTTGTCGTGGCAATTGATACAGGTAAGTCGTTAGCTCTGTCGAGTGATTGTGTCCGATTATATCGGTGTTTCAAATTGTTCAATTCCAGTTTGAATACTAACTGCACCGTTATCCAAACATGCTTGAAATCACGACGGTGACTCCACAGAGTTTAGTCCGCGAAGTACGGTGACTCAGGCTCCAGCAATCAAATTGATCAAATCCATTAATTTGCCTTACTTGGTCGCGTTTCATGTCAGCGTTAAATGTGAAAGCAAACGTTGGCTAGCTACAATGCTGACGTGTTTCTCATCAGACCCCCGTCGCTGTTCCACGACATCTGCTGCAGCAATCAGGGCTGGGGATTTGCCATTAGACTGCATTTTTAAGACCAAAGGTAGCATTTTTAATAACATCATTTCAATGTCTCCAAATCTCCAACTCTTGTCTGCAGGGTTCTCGAATCCCCTAAAATCAAAAGAATCCTGGGGATATGTGGACGTACGCGAGGGGGCACATATGTTCTGGTGGCTTTACTATGCTGACAGCCCGTCCGCCAGCTACTCCCAGCTGCCTCTCGTGATGTGGCTGCAGGTGAGTAACCGTACACTACACTAGTCTACACTATACTACTCTCTTACCCATCTAGAAGTGAAGTGGGTAACCTTACACTACACTAGTCTACACTATACTACTCTCTTACCCATCTAGAAGTGAAGTGGGTAACCTTACACTACACTAGTCTACACTATACTACTCTCTTACCCATCTAGAAGTGAAGTGGGTAACCTTACACTACACTAGTCTACACTATACTACTCTCTTACCCATCTAGAAGTGAAGTGGGTAACCTTACACTACACTAGTCTACACTATACTACTCCCTTACCTATCTAGAAGTGAAGTGGGTAACCTTACACTACACGACTCTTACCTAGCTACAAGTGGGTAACCTTACACCACAGGTGGTTGGTAGCACCTTAATTGGTGAGGGCAGGCTCATGATAATGACTGGAGTGGAACTGTAAGAGATACATCCTCTGCCCTCCCTCCCTCTGTAAGAGATGCATCCTCTGCCCTCCCTCCCTCTGTAAGAGATGCATCCTCTGCCGTCCCTCCCTCTGTAAGAGATGCATCCTCTGCCGTCCCTCCCTCTGTAAGAGATGCATCCTCTGCCGTCCCTCCCTCTGTAAGAGATGCATCCTCTGCCCTCCCTCCTCTGTAAGAGATGCATCCTCTGCCCTCCCTCCCTCTGTAAGAGATGCATCCTCTGCCCTCCCTCCTCTGTAAGAGATGCATCCTCTGCCCTCCTCCCTCTGTAAGAGATGCATCCTCTGCCCTCCCTCCTCTGTAAGAGATGCATCCTCTGCCCTCCCTCCCTCTGTATCTCTTACAGGGAGAGGGAGGGAGGAGGGTAGAGGATGTATCTCTAATAGTGGTACATGTCTCCATTCCAGGGAGGCCCGGGAGGATCAGGCTGTGGCTTCGGGAACTTTGAAGAGATTGGACCCCTGGACAGAGACCTTGAGCCTAGGAAAAACTCCTGGGTAAACACACACACACACACACACACACACAGCTCATCAATGGAAAGTGGATGTCAGTGTTTAATGTGTGTGTGTGTTTTGCCCCTGCAGGTTCAGTACTCCAGTGTCTTGTTCGTTGATAACCCGGTAGGAACAGGCTTCAGCTACACGGACTCGGACGAGGCCTTCGCTACCGACGTGGCAACGGTTGCCTCCGACATGCTGGTGCTGCTCAAACAGTTCTTCAACAAGGAGGAAGAGTTCCAGGTGGGTTCAGCATCACACTGGTCGGATCACCAGGGGTGGGTTCAGCTTCACACTGGTCGGATCACCAGGGGTGGGTTCAGCTTCCCAGGGGTGGGTTCAGCTCCACACGGGTCGGATCACCAGGGGTGGGTTCAGCTCCACACGGGTCGGATCACCAGGGTGGGTTCAGCTTCACACTGGTCGGATCACCAGGGGTGGGTTCAGCTCCACACGGGTCGGATCACCAGGGGTGGGTTCAGCTTCACACGGGTCGGATCACCAGGGGTGAGTTCAGAACTGGGTTCAGCTTCTAATTCAGTGGAAACGGTGCCGGGAGGACCAGTTGGAGAACGGTGTGATTGGAGGCACAGAGGGAGATTGTGTATGGCAGGAGTTAAAGTTCAGGTCACTGCGACAGATTTCTGTCATGTGGATGACGCAGGAGGTTTGAGTAAGAACAAAATAATTTATTTTTTAGGGGGATTATTATTTGGGGAGAAGAAGAGAAAAAACCTCCAGGCCACACTGGAACATCTAAAACAACATAGAAAGAATGGAGAAATTATATGTTCAAATAACTGCTGTTTTCCTGTCCCGCAAATTTGATATTTGACTAACAAATTGATCATAAAATAATCTGTGTGGCCCTCTGAATTTCGAAATCGTGACCCTCGAGCTGGGATCGACTTAA
>NW_027012949.1:290192-332692 GCF_036934945.1 Oncorhynchus masou masou
GCCATTAAACCCTACAACTCATCCAGAACGCCGCAGCCCGTCTGGTGTTCAACCTTCCCAAGTTCTCTCACGCCACCCCGCTCCTCCGCTCTCTCCACTGGCTTCCAGTTGAAGCTCGCATCCGCTACAAGACCATGGTGCTTGCCTACGGAGCTGTGAGGGGAACGGCACCGCAGTACCTCCAGGCTCTGATCAGGCCCTACACCCAAACAAGGGCACTGCGTTCATCCACCTCTGGCCTGCTCTCGCTCCCTACCACTGAGGAAGTACAGTTCCCCGCTCAGCCCAGTCAAAACTGTTCGCTGCTCTGGCCCCCCAATGGTGAAACAAACTCCCTCACGACGCCAGGACAGCGGAGTCAATCACCACCTTCCGGAGACACCTGAAACCCCACCTCTTCAAGGAATACCTAGGATAGGATAAGTAATCCTTCTCACCCCCCCCCCCTTAAATGAGTTAGATGCACTATTGTAAAGTGGCTGTTCCACTGGATGTCAGAAGGTGAATTCACCAATTTGTAAGTCGCTCTGGATAAGAGCGTCTGCTAAATGACTTAAATGTAAATGTTTTTTAGGGGCAGTTGCTCTTTAAGTCGATCCCAGCTCGAGGGTCACGATTTCGAAATTCAGAGGGCCACACAGATTATTTTATGATCAATTTGTTAGTCAAATACCAAATTTGCGGGACAGGAAAACAGCAGTTATTTGAACATATAATTTCTCCATTCTTTCTATGTTGTTTTAGATGTTCCAGTGTGGCCTGGAGGTTTTTTCTCTTCTTCTCCCCAAATAATAATCCCCCTAAAAAATAAATTATTTTGTTCTTACTCAAACCTCCTGCGTCATCCACATGACAGAAATCTGTCGCAGTGACCTGAACTTTAACTCCTGCCATACACAATCTCCCTCTGTGCCTCCAATCACACCGTTCTCCAACTGGTCCTCCCGGCACCGTTTACACTGAATTAGAAGCTGAACCCCGTTCTGAATCTCACCCCTGGTGATCCGACCCGTGTGAAGCTGAACCCCGTTCTGAACTCACCCCTGGTGATCCGACCCGTGTGAAGCTGAACCCCGTTCTGAACTCACCCCTGGTGATCCGACCCGTGTGAAGCTGAACCCCGTTCTGAACTCACCCCTGGTGATCCGACCCGTGTGAAGCTGAACCCCGTTCTGAACTCACCCCTGGTGATCCGACCCGTGTGAAGCTGAACCCACCCCTGGTGATCCGACCCGTGTGAAGCTGAACCCACCCTGGTGATCCGACCCGTGTGGAGCTGAACCCACCCCTGGTGATCCGACCCGTGTGGAGCTGAACCCACCCCTGGGAAGCTGAACCCACCCCTGGTGATCCGACCCGTGTGAAGCTGAACCCACCCCTGGTGATCCGACCCGTGTGAAGCTGAACCCACCTGGAACTCTTCCTCCTTGTTGAAGAACTGTTTGAGCAGCACCAGCATGTCGGAGGCAACCGTAGCCACGTCGGTAGCGAAGGCCTCGTCCGAGTCCGTGTAGCTGAAGCCTGTTCCTACCGGGTTATCAACGAACAAGACACTGGAGTACTGAACCTGCAGGGGCAAAACACACACACACATTAAACACTGACATCCACTTTCCATTGATGAGCTGTGTGTGTGTGTGTGTGTGTGTGTGTGTGTGTGTGTGTGTGTGTGTGTGTGTGTGTGTGTGGTTTACCCAGGAGTTTTTCCTAGGCTCAAGGTCTCTGTCCAGGGGTCCGATCTCTTCAAAGTTCCCGAAGCCACAGCCTGATCCTCCCGGGCCTCCCTGGAATGGAGACATGTACCACTATTAGAGATACATCCTCTACCCTCCCTCCCTCTCCGAGATACAGAGGGAGGGACGGCAGAGGATGTATCTCTTACAGAGGGAGGGACGGCAGAGGATGTATCTCTTACAGAGGGAGGGACGGCAGAGGATGTATCTCTTACAGAGGGAGGGACGGCAGAGGATGTATCTCTTACAGAGGGAGGGACGGCAGAGGATGTATCTCTTACAGTTCCACTCCAGTCATTATCATGAGCCTGCCCTCACCAATAAAGGTGCTACCAACCACCTGTGGTGTAAGGTTACCCACTTGTAGCTAGGTAAGAGTCGTGTAGTGTAAGGTTACCCACTTCACTTCTAGATAGGTAAGAGAGTAGTAGTGTAGACTAGTGTAGTGTAAGGTTACCCACTTCACTTCTAGATGGGTAAGAGAGTAGTATAGTGTAGACTAGTGTAGTGTACGGTTACCCACTTCACTTCTAGATGGGTAAGAGAGTAGTATAGTGTAGACCAGTGTAGTGTAAGGTTACCCACTTCACTTCTAGATAGGTAAGAGTAGTAGTGTAGACTAGTGTAGTGTAAGGTTACCCACTTCACTTCTAGATGGGTAAGAGAGTAGTATAGTGTAGACTAGTGTAGTGTACGGTTACCCACTTCACTTCTAGATGGGTAAGAGAGTAGTATAGTGTAGACCAGTGTAGTGTAAGGTTACCCACTTCACTTCTAGATAGGTAAGAGAGTAGTAGTGTAGACTAGTGTAGTGTAAGGTTACCCACTTCACTTCTAGATGGGTAAGAGAGTAGTATAGTGTAGACTAGTGTAGTGTACGGTTACCCACTTCACTTCTAGATGGGTAAGAGAGTAGTATAGTGTAGACCAGTGTAGTGTAAGGTTACCCACTTCACTTCTAGATAGGTAAGACAGTAGTATAGTGTAGACTAGTGTAGTGTAAGGTTACCCACTTCACTTCTAGATGGGTAAGAGAGTAGTATAGTGTAGACTAGTGTAGTGTAAGGTTACCCACTTCACTTCTAGATGGGTAAGAGAGTAGTATAGTGTAGACCAGTGTAGTGTAAGGTTACCCACTTCACTTCTAGATGGGTAAGAGAGTAGTATAGTGTAGACTAGTGTAGTGTAAAGTTACTCACCTGCAGCCACATCACGAGAGGCAGCTGGGAGTAGCTGGCGGACGGGCTGTCAGCATAGTAAAGCCACCAGAACATATGTGCCCCCTCGCGTACGTCAACATATCCCCAAGATTCTTTTGATTTTAGGGGACTCGAGAACCCTGCAGACAAGAGTTGGAGATTTGGAGACATTGAAATGATGTTATTAAAAATGCTACCTTTGGTCTTAAAAATGCAGTCTAATGGCAAATCCCCAGCCCTGATTGCTGCAGCAGATGTCGTGGAACAGCGACGGGGGGGGTCTGATGAGAAACACGTCAGCATTGTAGCTAGCCAACTTTTGCTTTCACATTTAACGCTGACATGAAACGCGACCATGTAAGGCAAATTAATGGATTTGATCAATTTGATTGCTGGAGCCTGAGTCACCGTACTTCGCGGACTAAACTCTGTTGAGTCACCGTCGTGATTTCAAGCATGTTTGGATAACGGTGCAGTTAGTATTCAAACTGGAATTGAACAATTTGAAACACCGATATAATCGGACACAATCACTCGACAGAGCTAACGACTTACCTGTATCAATTGCCACGACGAGTAGCAACACAACGCTGCAAGCGCTTGTTTTCGTCAACCCCATCATCCCGACTTGTTCACAATGACAACACTTTTCATTACTCTAATGTGTCATGTCAGACTTCAGTCACATGACTGACCGAATCCTCAGCTGACCAGAATATGGAAAATGGGGAGAGGCCATCAGGATATTTAGAGCCAATCAATGAGCATTCTGAAGCTAGCCACGCCTACCCTCCGCCTTGAATTGTGTCAAAATAAAAGTCCCCGGCAAAATGTCCTGTGAATTTTCCATATTAAAAGCCACGGAACACAGGCGATGTATAAACAGAGGATTGACCAAGAAAAATACATTTATTTATCAAGTCATAAGAACGCAATCATGGTTTTATACTTCTGCCGGAGGGCAAAAGAGCTAATCAAATTAATCAATCAATCTCAATCAATCAAACCTCCAAATCATGTGACTACTCTGGAAACTTATTTTTCAAACAGCACCTAGCAACAAATTTAGCTACTTTAAAAATATATATTTTGAACTTTTAGCGACTTTTGAAAAGTGACTCATGTTAAAATGGACGCATTTCCCCCCTAAATGACACAAAAACGTTTTTCTCTGTCACACACTCAGTCACAACACACGTGCCTGGCTGCAAAAGTGCATTGTGAGTGACGTCAGCAGCAGGCGCTCAGCTCGTGCACAGGCAGCAGCAATTTCAACAAATTGCAAATCATTGTTGGATGACTGCAGCTGCAGTAGCACGGGTTTAACAAGCCAAACCCAATGAATATAGTTGGCCACGAATGTTTGATCTTGAACAGAACTTACAACATCAATAAAAATTGTACAGCCATAAGAACAGAAACGAGTGGGAGTCGGTACCTGAACAAATGTCAAATCATATTTTTCGCTGAGATGGCCAGTCAATTTGAGTAACGTTGTTGTGTATTCTACGCAAAGACGCAGTTTTACGCTATCACTCAATGACATCACAACGTCATTTAGCAACAAATCAACCTGCCTCTAGCGTCTTACCCTAAAATGTCCTATCTTCTCTTGAATCCGCTTCATCTTCTACTCAACCTCGTTCTTCAAGGCAGCGATCGATCCTGACTGCCTCATCCTCTCTCAGGAACTGATGAAGCTTCTCAAACTCAACTATTATCTGCTGTGCAGTGTGCTGGGCCTGGCTCTGGAGACAGGGAGAAAACTGTTCTGCACCTAAACAAGGAAGTTAACCTACTGTCGTTGTAAATAAGAATTTGTTCTTAACTGACTTGCCCAGTTAAATGTTTTTTTTGTTTTTTTTAGAAAACATAGAAAACACTTATCTCATCACTACCATGAGGAATACTGACCAGGGCTTGGGGCCAGGAAGGGTACCTTAATACGCCCTGCAGTTTCTTCTAAGTCTTGTTGTGAATTAAGACAAGTGCCCAGCTTCCTCCATACCATATTCAGGGCAGTCACCAGTTCCTCCATAGCCTATTCAGGGCCGTCACCAGTTCCTCCATAGCCTATTCAGGGCAGTCACCAGTTCCTCCATAGCCTATTCAGGGCCGTCACCAGTTCCTCCATAGCCTATTCAGGGCAGTCACCAGTTCCTCCATAGCCTATTCAGGGCAGTCACCAGTTCCTCCATACCCTATTCAGGGCAGTCACCAGTTCCTCCATAGCCTATTCAGGGCAGTCACCAGTTCCTCCATAGCCTATTCAGGGCCGTCACCAGTTCCTCCATAGCCTATTCAGGGCCGTCACCAGTTCCTCCATAGCCTATTCAGGGCCGTCACCAGTTCCTCCATAGCCTATTCAGGGCCGTCACCAGTTCCTCCATAGCCTATTCAGGGCAGTCACCAGTTCCTCCATAGCCTATTCAGGGCCGTCACCAGTTCCTCCATAGCCTATTCAGGGCAGTCACCAGTTCCTCCATAGCCTATTCAGGGCAGTCACCAGTTCCTCCATAGCCTATTCAGGGCCGTCACCAGTTCCTCCATAGCCTATTCAGGGCCGTCACCAGTTCCTCCATAGCCTATTCAGGGCCGTCACCAGTTCCTCCATAGCCTATTCAGGGCCGTCACCAGTTCCTCCATACCCTATTCAGGGCCGTCACCAGTTCCTCCATACCCTATTCAGTGGAGTCACCAGTTCCTCCATAGCCTATTCAGGGCCGTCACCAGTTCCTCCATAGCCTATTCAGGGCCGTCACCAGTTCCTCCATAGCCTATTCAGGGCAGTCACCAGTTCCTCCATACCCTATTCAGGGCCGTCACCAGTTCCTCCATACCCTATTCAGGGCAGTCACCAGTTCCTCCATAGCCTATTCAGGGCCGTCACCAGTTCCTCCATAGCCTATTCAGGGCAATCACCAGTTCCTCCATACCCTATTCAGGGCAGTCACCAGTTCCTCCATAGCCTATTCAGGGCCGTCACCAGTTCCTCCATAGCCTATTCAGGGCCGTCACCAGTTCCTCCATAGCCTATTCAGGGCAGTCACCAGTTCCTCCATACCCTATTCAGGGCCGTCACCAGTTCCTCCATAGCCTATTCAGGGCCGTCACCAGTTCCTCCATACCCTATTCAGGGCCGTCACCAGTTCCTCCATACCCTATTCAGGGCAGTCACCAGTTCCTCCATAGCCTATTCAGGGCCGTCACCAGTTCCTCCATAGCCTATTCAGGGCCGTCACCAGTTCCTCCATAGCCTATTCAGGGCAGTCACCAGTTCCTCCATACCCTATTCAGGGCCGTCACCAGTTCCTCCATAGCCTATTCAGGGCAGTCACCAGTTCCTCCATACCCTATTCAGGGCCGTCACCAGTTCCTCCATAGCCTATTCAGGGCCGTCACCAGTTCCTCCATACCCTATTCAGGGCCGTCCACCAGTTCCTCCATACCCTATTCAGGGCCGTCACCAGTTCCTCCATAGCCTATTCAGGGCCGTCACCAGTTCCTCCATACCCTATTCAGGGCCGTCACCAGTTCCTCCATACCCTATTCAGGGCAGTCACCAGTTCCTCCATAGCCTATTCAGGGCCGTCACCAGTTCCTCCATAGCCTATTCAGGGTAGTCACCAGTTCCTCCATAGCCTATTCAGGGCAGTCACCAGTTCCTCCTGAAAATATGAATATTCATGCCAGTGGAGAGAGAGACTGTTTAACGTTAACTAGCCACACTGAATCTGACAGTATAATGACAAGTAGACCTGTCTATGTTCTGGTACAGACAGTGCATTTCTTTATGCTATTGTACCTCGTACTAGGAATGTCAAACATCCAGACTGCTACACAGACCCTATGGACACTCAGGTCTAAAGCGCTTGGTTACATTGTGTTTTGGAGCATTTTTAAACGCTCACCTTTAGTGATGCGCGGGTTGACTCGTAACCCGCAGTCCCCATGGTTCGGGCAGTCGCCAGTACCTTCTGAACATGTGTTGATGAAGGGCGGGTTGAATAAAGAGAAAACAACAACAAAAATCCATAAATCTATAATTATTGTGTAATTTATATCTATGATTGTGTTGATAATGGGATATGTAGAAGGGTGAGCCGGTCAAGGATCGATTCAGACAAGGTGTTAAATTGTATGACAAGCGACAGTTTATTTAAGAGTAAAGATATCTGGTACAGCGTATACGGGCCCGTTCATTCGGCTCCTAAGGAACCATCAGAAAGAAGCCCCGATAACAGAGTGCAAGCATGTCATATACAGTACAGAAAGTAGGTTGAGTCTGGAAGTTCTGGTCTTCTGGTTGGTCACAGTTGAGGTGTTGTCTTCTTGGATTGGTCTTGTTGAGCCGTTCGTCATCCTTCTGAGTCTCGTCGTGCCGTTCCCCGTCACACAATGTTCAGCTAAGAGGGAGATTATGTGTGTGTGCTTGTCTCTGCAAGTCAAGGCTGTGTGTCCTCCTCGCAATGTGTGGGTGTATGTGTTGTGCGCTCTTATCTGTGTGTCCTCGGCAGTTAGTGTGTGTATGTGTGTGTGCTCTTGCAGTCACGGGATGTTGTGGCCGAACTGACGGCTATCACCTGTGGCTAGGATGTATCCTGTTTCGACAGTGTTGTGGATGATTTAAATGAGTGTGTGTATGTGTGAGAGATGTCCTGTATGAGGCCTACCATGTTTTACTGTGAAAATACGTTGTTATGTGTTGTCTCAGTTATAGCAATGTAATAGCAGTAAGCTGGTCATTTGCATAAGAAATAGCACTTTCTTACAAAACTAAATTAAAAAGTAGTTTATTTATTTATTTTAGGCTCTCTGGCATTAGTGAGTAGCAGCTTTAAGGCTGAGCTGGGTATGTGCGCCAAACAGCCTACATGCCAATCGCCAAATGCTTTTTGGAACGGGCAGAAAAAGTTCACATTGATCCATGGAGCTGAAAAGGGACAATGTCGGAGTTTAATTTAATAATAGAAAAGCTGCGAAATGGAGAGTTGAAAATAAAGAGAAGGGAAATGAATGTTTGGGAAGTATTTGGTGAAATGGTAAAAGACGATGATAGCAGTGCCGGCTATGTCATGTGTGGTGATTGTGAGGCACAATACAAGTTCGACAGTCACAAGTCGGGACTTCAAATAGGCCGTTGACACGTCAAAGGAACTTTTCAGATGGGTTTTAAATGGAAACTGAAATCTGGACACTGACTGTAGGTCTATAACCTCTCAAATTGCCTTAACATTAACTTCTGCTGAATTAAGATTTTTTTCAGTAAAATTATACACCAAATTCGGCAATTTTTTAAATTTGGAAACAGGAGTGGAGATATTATTTATTAATCTCAGCATCTTGAGAGAATCCGAATGCGCAGTTAGATACCATCTGTAGAGGTGCTATCTTTGTCAGCGTCATAAAAGCTGATAGTGTTTCAACCAGATAAAATATGCATCCAAGCCAAACAGAAATCAGAAACATGTTGGGTCGTTTTCACAGCTTTATATTTCATTATGAGGTAAAAAATAAAAACTGAATGCCCAAAACGTGCTTTAATTAGTTGCTTTAGATTATAGTGAAATCGTGAAAATATATGTTTATCCTGGCTACTTGTACTCTTGAGTAGATTCTTCAATGGGGCAGCAGTCGTGTTTTTGGTGGTCTGACAAACAACACGTACAGTGCATTCGGAAAGTATTCAGACCCCCTTGACCTTTTCCAAATGTTGTTATGTTACAGTATTCTAAATGGATTAAATAAAACATGTTCCTCATCAATCTACACACAATACCTCATAACCACAAAGCCAAAACATGTTTTTAGAAATTTTAGCAAATGTATTAACATTTAAAAAAACAGAAATTCCTTATTTACATAAGTATTCAGACCCTTTGCCATGAGACTCGATATTGAGCTCAGGAGCATCCTGTTTCCATTGATCATCCTAGATATGTTTCTACAACTTGATTTGAGTCCACCTGTGGTAAATTCAATTAATCGGACATGATTTGGAAAGGCACACACCAGTCTATATAAGGTCCCACAGTTGGCATTGCATGTCAGAGCAAACACTAAGCAATGAGGTAGAAGGAATTGTCCGTAGAGCTCCAAGAGAGGATTGTGTCGAGGCACAGATCTGGAGAAGGGTACCAAAGAATGTCTGCAGCATTGAAGGTCCCCAAGAACACAGTGGCCTCCATCATTCTTAAATGGAAGAAATTTGGAACCACCAAGACTCATCCAAGAGCTGGCCGACATGCCAAACTGAGCTATCGGGGGAGAAGGGCATTGGTCAGGGAGGTGACCTATAACCCCATGATCAAACCCTAGAGCAGGAGCTGGGAATGAGTTGACATCTCCTTCCTTCAACTCAAGACTCAAGACTGCTCTCTCCATGTTCACATGATCTGTGGGTTTGATTGACTGGTAGGTATTGATTGATTTTGATTCTCTCATTTGACCTGCAGAAATGTAAAGCCACCGCAAATACAAGGTAAGTGAACCATCTCTGTCTCTATCTCTCTCCCCACTTATTTCCCTCTCTCCTCTGTTGTTCTGAACCCAGCCCCAAAGCAGCCCTGACTCCTGAACGTTCCTCCAGAGACCAACGTATTGCTGTACCTGAACAAGACCGGGTCTCGGGATGGCTGGTCGACGTGGCCAAACACCTGGGCAACCTGCGCTTCAGAGTGTGGGAGAAGATGAAGGACATTCTGGCCTGTAGTGAGTATCAATGTGTGATTATACGGTGCAATATGTAGGTTTACAATTTCAATGAAATAATGGAACTACTGTATCAGAAGGTTCTACTTCAGAATGTATTTTATTTCTCCTCCGCTCCTGTGGTTTTGGACCTCAACACTGCCCACTCAGATGACTTGACAAGTGTGGAACGTTCCTGAAAACATTGTGGCACCTCAGAGTCCTGACAACAGAAATAGGTTTCTTCCCATCAGCTGCGTCCTGGGCTCAGAGGCATATCACTCAGTGGAACACTGTTGGGACGTGGACGTTGGGGACAACGGACACTGGAGGCTGGGTGTGGGCTGAAGGAGCCGAGGGGGGGCAAACTTCACCTGGTCAAACAGCAGTCTGTTGCACAAGGATGGTATCTACTGACTCATCTCCTCTGTAGTACAGGGTACTGGTCATACTGCAGTCTGTTGTACAAGGATGGGATCTACTGACCCATCTCCTCTGTAGTACAGGGTACTGGTCATACTGCAGTCTGTTGTACAAGGATGGGATCTACTGACTCATCTCCTCTGTAGTACAGGGTACTGGTCAAACTGTGTTGTACAAGGATGGGATCTACTGACTCATCTCCTCTGTAGTACAGGGTACTGGTCATACTGCAGTCTGTTGTACAAGGATGGGATCTACTGACTCATCTCCTCTGTAGTACAGGGTACTGGTCATACTGCAGTCTGTTGTACAAGGATGGGATCTAATGACTCATCTCCTCTGTAGTACAGGGTACTGGTCATACTGCAGTCTGTTGTACAAGGATGGGATCTACTGACTCATCTCCTCTGTAGTACAGGGTACTGGTCAAACTGCAGTCTGTTGTACAAGGATGGGATCTACTGACTCATCTCCTCTGTAGTACAGGGTACTGGTCATACTGCAGTCTGTTGCACAAGGATGGGATCTACTGACTCATCTCCTCTGTAGTACAGGGTACTGGTCAAACTGCAGTCTGTTGTACAAGGATGGGATCTACTGACTCATCTCCTCTGTAGTACAGGGTACTGGTCATACTGCAGTCTGTTGTACAAGGATGGGATCTACTGACTCATCTCCTCTGTAGTACAGGGTACTGGTCATACTGCAGTCTGTTGTACAAGGATGGGATCTACTGACTCATCTCCTCTGTAGTACAGGGTACTGGTCATACTGCAGTCTGTTGTACAAGGATGGGATCTAATGACTCATCTCCTCTGTAGTACAGGGTACTGGTCATACTGCAGTCTGTTGTACAAGGATGGGATCTACTGACTCATCTCCTCTGTAGTACAGGGTACTGGTCAAACTGCAGTCTGTTGTACAAGGATGGGATCTACTGACTCATCTCCTCTGTAGTACAGGGTACTGGTCATACTGCAGTCTGTTGCACAAGGATGGGATCTACTGACTCATCTCCTCTGTAGTACAGGGTACTGGTCAAACTGCAGTCTGTTGTACAAGGATGGGATCTACTGACTCATCTCCTCTGTAGTACAGGGTACTGGTCATACTGCAGTCTGTTGTACAAGGATGGGATCTACTGACTCATCTCCTCTGTAGTACAGGGTACTGGTCATACTGCAGTCTGTTGTACAAGGATGGGATCTACTGACTCATCTCCTCTGTAGTACAGGGTACTGGTCATACTGCAGTCTGTTGTACAAGGATGGTATCTACTGACTCATCTCCTCTGTAGTACAGGGTACTGGTCAAACTGTGTTGTACAAGGATGGGATCTACTGACTCATCTCCTCTGTAGTACAGGGTACTGGTCATACTGCAGTCTGTTGTACAAGGATGGGATCTACTGACTCATCTCCTCTGTAGTACAGGGTACTGGTCATACTGCAGTCTGTTGTACAAGGATGGGATCTACTGACTCATCTCCTCTGTAGTACAGGGTACTGGTCATACTGCAGTCTGTTGTACAAGGATGGGATCTACTGACTCATCTCCTCTGTTGTACAGGGTACTGGTCAAAAATATGGCTCACTAAAGTGCAAGTAAGAGACAGACCTCGGAGGATCAGGGTGTTTGTGGACATGGACAGAGGATGTGGGGAATTCTATGAACCCCCATCAACAAAATATCAGTATACTGACTTAGTTACAACTTTGTTAAAAAGAGAGTTTTTCCATTTGAAACCCAACAGAACCCAAACAGAAGAATACGAAACGTGTGGGACTTACCTGAATTTGTCCAATAGAAACTCTTGTTTTCATTGCAAAATGTTTTGCTCAGTGTACAATAATCAATACACTCCTGTCTGAACAACAGGAGTGTGGCGCAAGGGTTATCCACAAACTTATTAGATTACCTTGGAATGTTGTTGATGCTCAGTTCATGTTAGCAATCAACCAAATATAACTTGAAGCAATCCTACATCTTTACATACTAGCTAGTTTCTTTATGTAGCTCTGATATATATATACACAATACTACGTTGAAGCAATAAGACCCGAGGGGATGTGGTATATAGCTAATATACCACGGCTAAGGGCTGTTCTTTCACGCAATGCAGCGCGGAATGCCTTGACACAGACCTTAGCCGTGGTATATTGACCATATACCACAGGCCGTCGGGCCTTATTGCTATTATAAACTGGTTACTAAAGTAATTAGAGCAGTAATAACACATGTTTTGTCATACCTATGGTATACGGTCTCATGTACCACGGATGTCAGCCAATCAGCATTCAGGGCTGGAACCACCCAGTTTATAATTGTTGGTATATTTTAAGGAGGAATTTTTAGTTCAAAATCAAATCAAATGTATTTATATAGCCCTTCGTACATCAGCTGATATCTCAAAGTGCTGTACAGAAACACAGCCTAAAACCCCAAACAGCAAGCAATGCAGGTGTAGAAGCACGGTGGCTAGGAAAAACTCCCTAGAAAGGCCAAAACCTATGAAAAAACCTAGAGACTAATCAGGCTATGTGGGGTGGCCAGTCCTCTTCTGGCTGTGACGGGTGGAGATTATAACAGAACATGGCCAAGATGTTCAAATGTTCATAAATGACCAGCATGGTTGAATAATAATAAGGCAGAACAGTTGAAACTGGAGCAGCAGCACGGCCAGGTGGACTGGGGACAGCAAGGAGTCATCATGTCAGGTAATCCTGGGGCATGGTCCTAGGACTCAGGTCCTCCGAGAGAGAGAGAGAAAGAAAGAGAGAAAGAGAGAATTAGAGAGAGCACACTTAAATTCACACAGGACACCGAATAGGACAGGAGAAGTACTCCAGATATAACAAACTGACCCTAGCCCCCCGACACCATAAACTACTGCAGCATAAATACTGGAGGCTGAGACAGGAGGGGTCAGGGAGACACTGTGGCCCCATCCGAGGACACCCCGGACAGGGCCAAACAGGAAGGATATAACCCCACCCACTTTGCCAAAGCACAGCCCCCACACCACTAGAGGGATATCTTCAACCAC
Source organism: Oncorhynchus masou masou (assembly GCF_036934945.1). Taxonomy (NCBI): domain Eukaryota; kingdom Metazoa; phylum Chordata; class Actinopteri; order Salmoniformes; family Salmonidae; genus Oncorhynchus; species Oncorhynchus masou. The sequence continues at coordinate 303,284 of NW_027012949.1, forward strand.
CAACTTACCATCCTGAGACAAGGCTGAGTATAGCCCACATAGATCTCCGCCACGGCACAACCCACGGCACAACCCAAGGGGGACGCCAACCCAGACAGGATGACCACATCAGTGAATCAACCCACTCAGGTGACGCACCCCCTCCAGGGACGGTATGAGAGAGCCCCAGTAAGCCAGTGACTCAGCCCCTGTAATAGGGTTAGAGGCAGAGGATCCCAGTGGAAAGAGGGGAACCGGCCAGGCAGAGACAGCAAGGGCGGTTCGATGCTCCAGGGCCTTTCCGTTCACCTTCCCACTCCTGGGCCAGACTACACTCAATCATATGACCCACTGAAGACTTAAAGGTTGAGACCGAGTTTGCATCTCTGACATGGGTAGGCAGACCGTTCCATAAAAATTGAGCTCTATAGGAGAAAGCCCTGCCTCCAGCTGTTTGCTTAGAAATTCTAGGGACAGTTAGGAGGCCTGCGTCTTGTGACCATAGCGTACGTGCATAGGTATGTAGCGTAGGTATGTAGCGTAGGTATGTACGGCAGGACCAAATCAGAGAGATAGGTAGGAGCAAGCTTATTGACCAAAATTGCTTCTACTTTGTTGTCTACTCTGTTTAAATCAGTTGTAAAAGCTGTTTGTAAAAAAAACATGGTTTGAAACATCTTCTGTGAAGGTTTCCATGTCTTGATACATCTTCTGTGAAGGTTGCCATGTCTTATGTATATCCGTGTATCCTAACCAGCGGTACCAGAACCCCCGGGGGGTAATGGGCCTATCCACAGGGGGTACCTGAGAAGACTGAGGCCATAGGCTTACCAGTAATGGGCATGAGGGGGGGTACTCTGGGCAGAGTAAAATGGACTTGGTGGTACAGTAACCAGACGGTTGGGAACCACTGATGTACATCATGAAAATGCCTGGTTGAAAATACTGCCACTTTACCCTCTCTTGATGTTTACAACTACTACCACCAAAGATTGAGTATACTCTGCTGTCGCCTAGTGGCAAGAAAGGGAATCGCATATTTAAGCCGTGTGAAACATTCGGCTACTCAGTGCTTCCAGTCAGAGCGTTTGTTTTGAAATGGGGAAGTCAAGTTTTGTAACTATCCAATAAGAGGAAGGAAAACAGCAGCTTCACATTACAGTTGGTCGAATAACCAGATTTTTTTTACAAATATATAAGAATGCAACTAGCCAGCTAAGCAACTAGTTAGTTAGGTAGTGGTCGAAATTTAATCAATTGTTACCTGGAGGAAAATGGGGGAGGGTTTAGCATTTTCTTGTATTTAGTCCAGGGGAGGGTCATGTAATTTGTAATCGATTTATATATCAATATTTGTCAGCATTTTGGAATGTACGTGTTGAATTCGGCTATGTAACTTTGGTGTACAACTCTGCTCTCTCTTGTTCTCCTGGCAGAGCTCGGCTGGGTGGGCACTTAGCTTTCCATTGGCTTTTCGATCAGACCCTCTCTGTGCTTGGTGTATCAGAACGTGGGCATGTAGAGTATCTCGTGAATCAAATTGTGCTTGTAGTGATGACGTAGGGAGCTAGCGCACAATAAGAACGATGGTAGAAATGCTGCATTCAAAACAACTGGGAACTCAGAAATCTCACACTTCGGTGCGTTCAAGACAACTCGGGGAAAGGGAGGGGAGAACGAGCTCCGACGGGAAAATAGTTTTGAAAGGTCATCCAACTCCGAATTCAAAGTCGGAAACTCGGACATCTTGCTGGAGATCTGACTTTACGACCTGAAGATCACTGACATTAGTTGTCCTCTTGTGTGTGTTGGGTTCCCAGTTGTCTTGAAAGCGCCAAAAAACTCTGCTGTATCACAACAACAAGCATGGCGTTGCACAATTGTGGAAGGACCACAGCTTGTGAAACATGTATCTTCACTACAATTTACAGGGTTCTTTGCGGTCTCTGTCCGCTGAAGAGAGTTTAGAAAAGTTTAATAGAATTTTGGAGTTGAATGGAGATGGTTCCTCAATGTGGAAAAACGTGAAGGGATAAATTCAGGTGTCGGAGGAGTTACTGAGTTTTTCAAGCGATATGTTTATCATCGGCTGCCTGTCATTACATCTGATTATGTTTTTATACGAAGCATTAGTCTCACATTCTATAGTCAACTTACACACAACACTGACATGCACTACCTCACCAGCTCGGTGTTACGTTTTAAATGTATGTAGATATGTCCTTCATGAGAATGTTTTGTTGTTGACCAAAATGGTTCCTACTGTTGCCTACTACTAGGTTCTGCCAATCAATTGTTAGGCTATTTGTTAATAAAACATGTATTGATCTTTTGTTAAGGGTTTTACGTTTTGAAAAAGACTGCCTCTTTACCGGACTTATGTTTTTTTTAATGTTTTCAACTACCCCTGCCAAAGATTTTAGAGTATAATTGACCCTGTGGCTGTGTTATCGAGTGGGAACCGGCTAGTGCTTCCGGTATGAGGGAGAGTTTAATGAAATATTTAGCTGGCTAATTCCCTTCCGTACCAACAGGTGGCAGTAACTGAACGAGTCAACTCTTCAAAAGACAGGCAACTAGTTTTCTGAACGGCGTGTGAGATAGATTTCCTTCCACACAGCAACAATGGCAGCCTCCAATACCAATGTGATACGGGTGCGATTGTATTTTGATTACCCGCCGCCCTCGGTATCCGACTGTCGCATGTGCTGGGTCCTCGTGGATCTGAACAAATGCCGCGTGGTAGCAGACATAGCCAGCGTGATCAGGGAAAAGTTCGACTTCAGTCGCAGGAGCATTTTGAGTCTGTTCATCGAAGAGTGCTACCTGCCGCACACAGAGAGCATCTACGTAGTCCGAGATAACGACACTATCAGGTGCGTCACACACACACACACACCCCGGCTAGCCAGAAATGTTTTTATCCAGTCTGATCCACGCTTAGCTCTAGACCTGCGCTAAGTGCTTTTGACAAGAGCTAATGGCGCTGTAACTTTCATTAGGATTTCCGTCTGTGATCTAACCCACGTGGTTGGTTCATTCTATTTATTTGGGTTGGTTATGCAGCCGAGCTAGGTAGCTAGCTACACCGGCTTGCAACAAAACAATAGACGGGTTGCACTGCAAGCCTGGTCTTAGCCTAGGCTAATCACACACCACCCCTAGTACTTTGAGAATATCTACCGTTCCAACCCTCCGTGTTGTGTTGATTGACAGAGTGAAGGTGGACACCCTAACCCTTTCGAATGGAAGTCAGTCGAACACATCTGTTGTGAAGTCCAAGAAGAGGAGGAGAGATGCCGAGGAAGAGGAGGAGCCCACACAGAACCGAGTGTGTGAAGAGTGGAAGAAAAAGAAGAAGAGAAAGGAGAGTCAGGAGGCCGATTCCAACCAGGCTGCGGTTGAAGAGAGGAGGAAAGAAGACAAGCAGAAACAGAAGAAGAAGAAGAAAAAGAAAGATAAGGTGGCGACCAAAACCACTGCCTCGTCCACAGGACCCCCTCCCACCTCGTCCACAGTACCCTCTCCCACCGTAGTCAAAGCGGACAAAAACCCCAAGAAGGCTCCAGCGGCCACAGCCGTATCTGTTAACGGTAAAGCCACAGCAAAGACCCCGAATGGGGAAACGGATGACTCTTCTGATTCCAGTGAAAGTAGTGAGGAGGAGGAGGCCCCCAGTCAAAAACCCATGCAGAAACTACCCTCCAAATCACACTCTGCTAGCGCTACACCCCCTGTCACATCTAAAGCCACCCCTGTAGTTAAACCCAGAGTCCCCATTAAGAAACCACGCCCACCTCCCTCATCATCTGATTCAGACTCCTCAGACTCATCGGGTGACGATGCCTCTAGCAAAGCTACCACAGGCAAACCTCCCGTTAAAAACCAAACTCCTCTATACAAACCTCCCATTAAAAACCAAACTCCTTTATCCAAACCTGCTGCCACTCCTCCTGCCACCATACCCACTGGCTCCAGAGCTGGTCCTAGAGACAAAACCACCCCCTCCAGGCCCAGCCTCCCTTCCTCAGGTCCCAGGACCTCTGTATCCCCTGGCCAGAGAGCTAATGCTCCAGGACCAGGCCCTACCCCAGCAGTGCAGAAGGCCCACAGGAGGCCTGAGAGCCCAGGCTCTAGTAGTAGTAGTAGTAGTGAGGAGGAGATCCAGCTGGTTATCAAACAACCGGGCCTGGGGATGGGGATAGTCCCTGCTATGGCAGCACAACCCACCTGGAGAGGCTGGGGAAGCCCTAGGGGTGTGGAGAGAGGTGGGGGTAGAGGGGTTAGGGGTAGAGGGGATGGAGGCCAGAGTTGGGGTGGTGGAGGTAGGGGTGTTAGAGGGGAGTGGGACAGGGGTCCTCGTGGTGGGGAGTGGGATAGGGGTTCTCGTGGTGGGGGTAGAGGTGGGGAGTGGGATAGGGGTTCTCGTGGGGGTAGAGGAGGGAGAGGGGAAGATAGCGGGGCAGGGGGAGGAGATAATGCAGGGTTTTATTTCAACTATGAAGGTGGACAGCGGCAGCAGACTCCTCAGCCACCATCGTACCAGAAGGACTCCCTGATTAACAGCTCTGTGGTGTTCCAGGTAAGTCAACTGACTGCTGCACAGTATTCCAGGGTTGGTCAATTCAAGTCATTTAGATTAAATTTTTTTAAATTCTCAATGAAAAGCACAGAACTGGAATTGGCATTTCAGTTTACATCCTGAATTGAAATGGACTCGACACCGACCCTGTGGCATTCTGTAACCTACTTCTGTTGCTGCTGCAACGAAGATGTGGGAGGTATGACATTTATAGGTGTGTGTGTTGTAGAACCCGTCAGAGAGTGTCCCCAAGAGGGACTACAGTGAGATGCCCCTCCTAGCTGCTCCCCCTCAGGACGGACAGAAGATCGCCTTCAAGGTAACCCACTACTTATAGACCTTCGAGGTAACCCACCACTTATAGACCGACCGTCGAGGTAACCCACCTCTTATAGACCGACCGTCGAGGTAACCCACCTCTTATAGACCGTCGAGGTAACCCACCTCTTATAGACCGTCGAGGTAACCCACCTCTTATAGACCGTCGAGGTAACCCACCTCTTATAGACCGTCGAGGTAACCCGCCTCTTGTAGACCGACCGTCGAGGTAACCCACCTCTTGTAGACCGACCGTCGAGGTAACCCGCCTCTTATAGACCGACCGTCGAGGTAACCCGCCGCTTGTAGACCGACCGTCGAGGTAACCCACCGCTTATAGACCGACCGTCGAGGTAACCCACCGCTTGTAGACCGACCGTCGAGGTAACCCACCTCTTATAGACCGACCGTCGAGGTTACCCACCTCTTATAGACCGACCGTCGAGGTAACCCACCGCTTGTAGACCGACCGTCGAGGTAACCCACCGCTTGTAGACCGACCGTCGAGGTAACCCACCGCTTGTAGACCGACCGTCGAGGTTACCCACCGCTTGTAGACCGACCGTCGAGGTTACCCACCGCTTGTAGACCGACCGTCGAGGTTACCCACCGCTTGTAGACCGACCGTCGAGGTTACCCACCGCTTGTAGACCGACCGTCGAGGTTACCCACCGCTTGTAGACCGACCGTCGAGGTTACCCACCGCTTGTAGACCGACCGTCGAGGTTACCCACCGCTTGTAGACCGACCGTCGAGGTTACCCACCGCTTGTAGACCGACCGTCGAGGTTACCCACCGCTGTAGACCGACCGTCGAGGTTACCCACCGCTTGTAGACCGACCGTCGAGGTTACCCACCGCTTGTAGACCGACCGTCGAGGTTACCCACCGCTTGTAGACCGACCGTCGAGGTTACCCACCGCTTGTAGACCGACCGTGGAGGTTACCCACCGCTTGTAGACTGACCGTCGAGGTAACCCGCCTTTTATAGACCTGCTGGCAGTTCCATTTACATTTAAGTCATTTAGCAGACGCTCTTATCCAGAGCGACTTACAAATTGGTGAATTCACCTTCTGACATCCAGTGGAACAGCCACTTTACAATAGTGCATCTAAATCATTAAGGGGGGGTGAGAAGGATTACTTATCCTATCCTAGGTATTCCTTGAAGAGGTGGGGTTTCAGGTGTCTCCGGAAGGTGGTGATTGACTCGTGAGGGAGTTTGTTCCACCATTGGGGGGCCAGAGCAGCGAACAGTTTTGACTGGGCTGAGCGGGAACTGTACTTCCTCAGTGGTAGGGAGGCGAGCAGGCCAGAGGTGGATGAACGCAGTCCCCTTGTTTGGGTGTAGGGCCTGATCAAAGCCTGGAGGTAATGCGGTGCCGTTCCCCTCACAGCTCCGTAGGCAAGCACCATGGTCTTGTAGCGGATGCGAGCTTCAACTGGAAGCCAGTGGAGAGAGCGGAGGAGCGGGGTGACGTGAGAGAACTTGGGAAGGTTGAACACCAGACGGGCTGCGGCGTTCTGGATGAGTTGTAGGGGTTTAATGGCACAGGCAGGGAGCCCAGCCAACAGCGAGTTGCAGTAATCCAGACGGGAGATGACAAGTGCCTGGATTAGGACCTGCGCCGCTTCCTGTGTGAGGCAGGGTCGTACTCTGCGGATGTTGTAGAGCATGAACCTACAGGAACGGGCCACCGCCTTGATGTTAGTTGAGAACGACAGGGTGTTGTCCAGGATCACGCCAAGGTTCTTAGCGCTCTGGGAGGAGGACACAATGGAGTTGTCAACCGTGATGGCGAGATCATGGAACGGGCAGTCCTTCCCCGGGAGGAAGAGCAGCTCCGTCTTGCCGAGGTTCAGCTTGAGGTGGTGATCCGTCATCCACACTGATATGTCTGCCAGACATGCAGAGATGCGATTCGCCACCTGGTCATCAGAAGGGGGAAAGGAGAAGATTAATTGTGTGTCGTCTGCATAGCAATGATAGGAGAGACCATGTGAGGTTATGACAGAGCCAAGTGACTTGGTGTATAGCGAGAATAGGAGAGGGCCTAGAACAGAGCCCTGGGGAACACCAGTGGTGAGAGCGCGTGGCGAGGAGACAGATTCTCGCCACGCCACCTGGTAGGAGCGACCTGTCAGGTAGGACGCAATCCAAGCGTGGGCCGCACCGGAGATGCCCAACTCGGAGAGGGTGGAGAGGAGGATCTGATGGTTCACAGTATCGAAGGCAGCCGATAGGTCTAGAAGGATGAGAGCAGAGGAGAGAGAGTTAGCTTTAGCAGTGCGGAGCGCCTCCGTGATACAGAGAAGAGCAGTCTCAGTTGAATGACTAGTCTTGAAACCTGACTGATTTGGATCAAGAAGGTCATTCTGAGAGAGATAGCGGGAGAGCTGGCCAAGGACGGCACGTTCAAGAGTTTTGGAGAGAAAAGAAAGAAGGGATACTGGTCTGTACTTGTTGACATCGGAGGGATCGAGTGTAGGTTTTTCAGAAGGGGTGCAACTCTCGCTCTCTTGAAGACGGAAGGGACGTAGCCAGCGGTCAGGGATGAGTTGATGAGCGAGGTGAGGTACGGGAGAAGGTCTCCGGAAATGGTCTGGAGAAGAGAGGAGGGGATAGGGTCAAGCGGGCAGGTTGTTGGGCGGCCGGCCGTCACAAGAAGCGAGATTTCATCTGGAGAGAGAGGGAGAAAGAGGTCAGAGCACAGGGTAGGGCAGTGTGAGCAGAACCAGCGGTGTCGTTTGACTTAGCAACGAGGATCGGATGTCGTCGACCTTCTTTTTCAAAATGGTTGACGAAGTCATCTGCAGAGAGGGAGGAGGGGGGAGGAGGATTCAGGAGGGAGGAGGAGGTGGCAAAGAGCTTCCTAGGGTTAGAGGCAGATGCTTGGAATTTAGAGTGGTAGAAAGTGGCTTTAGCAGCAGAGACGGAGGAAAATGTAGAGAGGAGGGAGTGAAAGGATGCCAGGTCCGCAGGGAGGCGAGTTTTCCTCCATTTCCGCCGGCTGCCCGGAGCTCTGTTCTATGAGCTCGCAATGAGTCGTCCGAGCCACGGAGCGGGAGGGGAGGACCGAGCCGGCCTGGAGGATAGGGGACATAGAGAGTCAAAGGATGCAGAAAGGGAAGAGAGGAGGGTTGAGGAGGCAGAATCAGGAGATAGGTTGGAGAAGGTATGAGCAGAGGGAAGAGATGATAGGATGGAAGAGGAGAGAGTAGCGGGGGAGAGAGAGCGAAGGTTGGGACGGCGCGATACCATCCGAGTAGGGGCAGTGTGGGAAGTGTTGGATGAGAGCGAGAGGGAAAAGGATACAAGGTAGTGGTCGGAGACTTGGAGGGGAGTTGCAATGAGGTTAGTGGAAGAACAGCATCTAGTAAAGATGAGGTCGAGCGTATTGCCTGCCTTGTGAGTAGGGGGGGAAGGTGAGAGGGTGAGGTCAAAAGAGGAGAGGAGTGGAAAGAAGGAGGCAGAGAGGAATGAGTCAAATGTAGACGTGGGGAGGTTAAAGTCGCCCAGGACTGTGAGAGGTGAGCCGTCCTTAGGAAAGGAGCTTATCAAGGCATCAAGCTCATTGATGAACTCTCCGAGGGAACCTGGAGGGCGATAAATGATAAGGATGTTAAGCTTGAAAGGGCTAGTAACTGTGACAGCATGGAATTCAAAGGAGGCGATAGACAGATGGGTAAGGGGAGAGAGAGAGATTGACCACTTGGGAGAGATGAGGATCCCGGTGCCACCACCCCGCTGACCAGAAGCTCTCGGGGTGTGCGAGAACACGTGGGCGGACGAAGAGAGAGCAGTAGGAGTAGCAGTGTTATCTGTGGTGATCCATGTTTCTGTCAGTGCCAAGAAGTCGAGGGACTGGAGGGAGGCATAGGCTGAGATGAACTCTGCCTTGTTGGCCGCAGATCGGCAGTTCCAGAGGCTACCGGAGACCTGGAACTCCACGTGGGTTGTGCGCGCTGGGACCACCAGGTTAGGGTGGCCGCGGCCACGCGGTGTGGAGCGTTTGTATGGTCTGTGCAGAGAGGAGAGAACAGGGATAGATAGACACATAGTTGGCAGGCTACAGAAGAGGCTACGCTAATGCAAAGGAGATTGGAATGACAAGTGGACTACACGTCTCGAATGTTCAGAAAGTTAAGCTTACGTAGCAAGAATCTCATTGACTAAAATGATTGAAATGATACAGTACTGCTGGAGTAGGCTAGCTGGCAGTGGCTGCGTTGTTGACTTTGTAGGCTAGCTGGTAGTGGCTGCGATGTTGACACTACACTAATCAAGTCGCTCCGTCGAGTGTAATAGTTTCTACAGTGCTGCTATTCGGGGGCTAGCTGGCTAGCTAGCAGTGTTGATTGCGTTACGTTAAAAGAACGACAATAGCTGGCTAGCTAACCTAGAAAATCGCTCTAGACTACACAATTGTCTTAGATACAAAGACGGCTATGTAGCTAGCTAGCTACGATCAAACAAATCAAACCGTTGTACTGTAATGAAGTGAAATGAAAATGTGATACTACCTGTGGAGCGAAGCGAAATGTTGACCGCGTAGTTGAAGTTCTATTCGGTAGAGGTTGGCTAGCTGTTGGCTACCTAGCTAGCAGCATCTCCTACGTTAAGGACGACAAATAGCTGGCTAGCTAACCTCGGTAAATTAACATAATCACTCTAAGTCTACACACTCTAAACTACACAATTATCTTGGATACGAAGACAGCGAAGACAACTATGTAGCTAGCTAACACTACACTAATCGAGTCGTTCAGTTGAGTGTAATAGTTTCTACAGTGCTGGTGGACAGTGGACGTTAGCTAGCTGCTTAGCTAGCTGCTGGGCAGATAGCAGTGTAGACTACGTTAGGACGACGAAATACGATAATTACGCAATTATCTTTGATACAAAGACGGCTATGTAGCTAGCTAAGAAGAAATTGCTAAGATTAGACAAGATTAGACAAGATTAGACAAATCAAACCGTTGAACTATAATGAAATGTAATGAAAAATGTAATGAAAAGTTATACTACCTGCGGACCGAAGTGTAGATGTGACCGCTCGCTCCAACCCGGAACCGCTACAACCGCTACACCACTGTAGTATAATCCACGGCCCTATTCCACACCACCACAGTCCTATTCCACAACACCGTAGTATAATCTCTTAGTGAAGATCCACGTCCATATTCCCTCTGTATTGCACACGGCCACGTTTGTACCCCGAGAACAATAATCTGGTCGTGTTGCTCCCCCGACAACATTGCAACAAACGGCAGATCTCACAACGCCCGGTTAGGTATTTAACAACACATCTGACAGCCGTCTAACGTACTCACCACACAGCTCAGTCTGATACACTGGGTTCAAATGGAAGCAATGCGTTTTGCCTTCACCCAGGTCATGTCTTTATTTAGCCAGGGTGGTCCACTCAGTAACACGGACCACTGTTTCCCAGTGGTTCAAATGGAAGCAATGCGTTTTGCCTTCACTCAGGTCATGTGTCTTTATTTAGCCAGGGTGGTCCACTCAGTAACACGGGCCACTGTTTCCCAGTGGTTCAAATGGAAGCAATGCGTTTTGCCTTCACTCAGGTCATGTGTCTTTATTTAGCCAGGGTGGTCCACTCAGTAACACGGGCCACTGTTTCCCAGTGGTTCAAATGGAAGGGCCTCAGTGTACTGGTTGAAGGAAGACCATCGTTAGTGTATAGCGTCACTCCATTCAGACACTGGAGCCTTCTTCCTGCTCAGGTCATGTGACCAGGAAACTCCTAGCTGTCCTAATTCAGTCGACTCTCCGTGGACGAGGAGGGAAAGAGTTAAAGATGCTGCTCATGTACAATGACACCAGAAAGTATGTGAAGCCTTTGGAATGACCTGGATTTCTGCATTCATTCATCATTTTATCTGATCTTCACCTAAGTCACAACAATAGACCGTCTGCTTAAAACTAATATCAAACAACCATAGGTTTTCAAGTCTTTCTTGAACCCCCCCCGTGTAAACATGCACAGTAGAGGGTTGTAAACATGCACAGTAGAGGGTTGTAAACATGCACAGTAGAGGGTTGTAAACATGCACAGTAGAGGGTTGTAAACAGGCGCAGTAGAGGGTTGTAGACAGGCGCAGTAGAGGGTTGTAAACATGCACAGTAGAGGGTTGTAAACATGCACAGTAGAGGGTTGTAAACAGGCACAGTAGAGGGTTGTAAACAGGCGCAGTAGAGGGTTGTAAACATGCGCAGTAGAGGGTTGTAAACATGCGCAGTAGAGGGTTGTAGACATGCGCAGTAGAGGGTTGTAGACATGCGCAGTAGAGGGTTGTAGACATGCGCAGTAGAGGGTTGTAGACATGCGCAGTAGAGGGTTGTAGACATGCGCAGTAGAGGGTTGTAGACATGCGCAGTAGAGGGTTGTAGACATGCGCAGTAGAGGGTTGTAGACATGCAGTAGAGGGTTGTAGACATGCGCAGTAGAGGGTTGTAGACATGCGCAGTAGAGGGTTGTAGACATGCGCAGTAGAGGGTTGTAGACAGGCGCAGTAGAGGGTTGTAAACATGCGCAGTAGAGGGTTGTAGACATGCGCAGTAGAGGGTTGTAGACATGCGCAGTAGAGGGTTGTAGACAGGCGCAGTAGAGGGTTGTAAACATGCGCAGTAGAGGGTTGTAGACAGGCGCAGTAGAGGGTTGTAGACAGGCGCAGTAGAGGGTTGTAGACATGCGCAGTAGAGGGTTGTAGACATGCGCAGTAGAGGGTTGTAGACATGCGCAGTAGAGGGTTGTAGACATGCGCAGTAGAGGGTTGTAAACATGCGCAGTACAGGGTTGTAAACATGCGCATTAGAGGGTTGTAAACAGGCACAGTAGAGGGTTGTAAACATGCACAGTAGAGGGTTGTAAACATGCACAGTAGAGGGTTGTAAACATGCACAGTAGAGGGTTGTAAACATGCACAGTAGAGGGTTGTAAACATGCACAGTAGAGGGTTGTAAACATGCACAGTAGAGGGTTGTAAACATGCACAGTAGAGGGTTGTAAACATGCACAGTAGAGGGTTGTAAACATGCGCAGTACAGGGTTGTAGACAGGCCCAGTACGGGGTTGTAAACAGGCCCAGTACGGGGTTGTAGACAGGCCCAGTAGAGGGTTGTAGACAGGCCCAGTAGAGGGTTGTAGACAGGCCCAGTAGAGGGTTGTAGACAGGCCCAGTAGAGGGTTGTAGACAGGCCCACTAGAGGGTTGTAGACAGGCGCAGTACAGGGTTGTAGACAGGCGCAGGACAGGGTTGTAGACAGGCCCAGCAGAGGGTTGTAAACAGGCGCAGTACAGGGTTGTAAAGTATGTGAAGCCTTGGATTTAATAACTGGTTGACCCTCCTTTCGCAGCAATAACCTCAACTAAATGTTTCCTGTAGTTGTTGGTCAGACCTGTACAACAGTCAGGAGGAATTTTGGACCGTTCCTCTTTACAAAACCGCTTCAGTTCAGCAATGTTCAAGGGATGTCTGGTGTGAACTGCTCTCTTGAGGTCATGCCACAGCATCTCAAATCAGGTTGAGGTCAGGACTCTGACTGGGACACTCCAGAAGGCGTATTTTATTCAGTTGAAGCCATTCTGTTGTTGATTTTACTTCTGTGTTTTGGGTCGTTGTCCTGTTTCATCACCCAACTTCTGTTGAACTTCAGTTGGCGGACAGAAAGCCTAACATTCTTCTGCAAAATGTCTTGATAAACTTGGGAATTCATTCTTCTGCCGACGATAGCAAACTGTCCAGTCCCTGAGGCAGCAAAGCAGCCCCAAACCTTGATGCTCCCTCCACTATACTTTATAGTTGGGATGAGGTTTTGATGTTGGTGTGCTGGGCTTTTTTTCTCCACACATAGTGATGTCTGTTTCTTCCAAACAACTCAACTGTAGTTTCATCTGTCCACAGAATATTTTGCCAGTAGCGCTGTGGAACATCCAGGTGCTCTTTGCGAACTTCAGACGTGCAGCAATGGCTTCTTCCGTGGTGCCCTCCCATGAACACCATTCTTGTTTAGTGTTTTACGTATCGAACACTCGTTAACAGATGTTAGCCTGTTCCAGAGATTTCTGTAATTCTTAAGCTGACACTCTAGGATTCTTCTTAACCTCATTGAGCATTCTGGTCTGTCCTCTTGCAGTCATCTTTGCAGGACGGCCACCCCTAGGGAGAGTAGCAACAGTGCTGAACGTTCTCCATTTATAGACAATTTGTCTTACCGTGGACTGATGGACATCAAGGCTTTTAGAGATACTTTGTAACCCTTTCCAGCTTTATGCAAATCAATCATTCTTAATTAGGTCTTCTGATATCTCTTTTGTTCGAGGCATGGTTCACATCAGGCAATGCTTCTTGTGAATAGCAAACTCAAATTTTTTGAGTTTTTTAAAGGGCTGGGCAGCTCTAACTGATAGAGGAATTCTAAATTCCTATATGTTTTGTAGCCAAAACCAAATTCGCACTCATTTCTAATTCATTAATGAGTTGTAAGTTCATTAATTATGCATGAAGTAGATCGAGACCAGTCTTAAAAGCCAAAGGTAACAGCGTTTATTCTTGATGAGTACTGACCCAAAATACAAAGAACATTACATTTTAAAGAGAGAACATAAAATGACGTCATCAGTTTCACACTCTCTCCCATCCTTACAATAGCGTAGTATACTCAGGCCTGGAGATCTTCTACTCCCTCATAAAACAGACATTCCAATCTGTCTAAAAGATACACTTTTTCTCCCCTAATGGAACATAACCCAAACATTCTTATCTTGTCTCCCCCTTAAACTTCCCAAGAGGCACAGACAATTAATTTGTTCTGCTTACATTTTCAGTAACAGCTTAACCAAAAACTCATACTTTTCATATAACATAATAGTATTAGAATAAATGGTTCTAATCAATAATGTATACATAATTAATAATTTCAACTATAATTTCCTCTAACACTAACCAACATCTCCAATCTCGTCTCATTGATTTGGACTCCAGGTTAGCCGACTCCTGACTCCAATTATCTTTTTAGTCATTAGCCTCGGGGTTCACATACTTTTTCCAACCTACATTGTGAGTGTTTAAATGATGTATTCGATATAGACAATAAAAATACAATCATTTGTGTGTTATTAGTTTAAGCAGACTAGTCTATTGTTGTGGCTTAGATGAAGATCAGATCAAATTTGATGACCAATTTATTCAGAAGCCCAGGTAATTTATGCGGAGGTCTGGGTAATTTATGCGGAGGTCTGGGTAATTTATGCGGAGGTCTGGGTAATTTATGCGGAGGTCTGGGTAATTTATGCGGAGGTCTGGGTAATTTATGCGGAGGTCTGGGTAATTTATGCGGAGGTCTGGGTAATTTATGCGGAGGTCTGCAAATTTATGCGGAGGTCTGGGTAATTTATGCGGAGGTCTGGGTAATTTATGCGGAGGTCTGGGTAATTTATGCGGAGGTCTGGGTAATTTATGCGGAGGTCTGGGTAATTTATGCGGAGGTCCGGGTAATTCCAAAGGGTTCACATACATTTTTCTTGCCACTGTGAGTCTTTCTGTTTTCCATGTGAATAAAACCTCTTTAATTAAAATAGAAGAACAGTGAGAGATGACTGTAGAGTTGTGTGTTACTAAGGTGCTACACACCTCCATGTAACTCATTATCACTCTGTCGTGTGTGTGTGTGTGTGTGTTCACAGCTGCTGGAGCTGACAGAGAACTACACACCAGAGGTGTCTGAGTATAAAGTAAGTAAAAATAGTTGAAAGACTCGCTGTTTTCTCTCTCTCCTCTGTCTCGTATAACTTGAGGAGAAAGAGCTGCGTGAACACTGTTAGGAACTGTTTTCTCTCTCTCTGTCTGGTATAACTTGAGGAGAAAGAGCTGCGTGAACACTGTTAGGGACTGTTTTTCTCTCTCTGTCTGTCTGGTATAACTTGAGGAGAAAGAGCTGCGTGAACGCTGTTAGGAACTGTTTTCTCTCTCTGTCTGGTATAACTTGAGGAGAAAGAGCTGCGTGAACACTGTTAGGAACTGTTTTCTCTCTCTCTGTCTGGTATAACTTGAGGAGAAAGAGCTGCGTGAACACTGTTAGGAACTGTTTTCTCTCTCTCTGTCTGGTATAACTTGAGGAGAAAGAGCTGTGTGAACACTGTTAGGAACTGTTTTCTCTCTCTCTGTCTGGTATAACTTGAGGAGAAAGAGCTGCGTGAACACTGTTAGGAACTGTTTTCTCTCTGTCTGGTATAACTTGAGGAGAAACAGCTGCGTGAACACTGTTAGGAACTGTTTTCTCTCCTCTGTCTCGTATAACTTGAGGAGAAACAGCTGCGTGAACACTGTTTGGGACTGTTTTCTCTCTGTCTGGTATAACTTGAGGAGAAAGAGCTGCGTGAACACTGTTAGGAACTGTTTTCTCTCCTCTGTCTCGTATAACTTGAGGAGAAACAGCTGCGTGAACACTGTTTGGGACTGTTTTCTCTCTGTCTGGTATAACTTGAGGAGAAACAGCTGCGTGAACACTGTTTGGGACTGTTTTCTCTCTGTCTGGTATAACTTGAGGAGAAACAGCTGCGTGAACACTGTTAGGAACTGTTTTCTCTCCTCTGTCTCGTATAACTTGAGGAGAAACAGCTGCGTGAACACTGTTTGGGACTGTTTTCTCTCTGTCTGGTATAACTTGAGGAGAAACGGCTGCGTGAACACTGTTAGGAACTGTTTTCTCTCTCTGTCTGGTATAACTTGAGGAGAAAGAGCTGCGTGAACACTGTTTGGGACTGTTTTCTCCCTGTCTCGTATAACTTGAGGAGAAAGAGCTGCGTGAACACTGTTAGGAACTGTTTTCTCTCTCTCCTCTGTCTCGTATAACTTGAGGAGAAACGGCTGCGTGAACACTGTTAGGAACTGTTTTCTCTCTCTGTCTGTAGAATTAAATACATGTGGTAAATGTTTATATGCTACATATTTAAAAATGTAATTGGTTTCATTTGGGTAATGTTCTTTCTCACTGCGTCTCCCTGTTTGTCTATCAGGAGGGGAAAATCATTCATTTTGACCACAGCACCAAACAGATTGAGCTCGAACTGCTCTCTGCTTATCAAGGTAAGGCCAAACGGATGGCTGCTCTCTGCTTATCAAGGTAAGGCCAACCGGATGGCTGCTCTCTGCTTATCAAGGTAAGGCCAAACTGATGGCTGCTCTCTGCTTATCAAGGTAAGGCCAAACGGATGGCTGCTCTCTGCTTATCAAGGTAAGGCCAAACGGATGGCTGCTCTCTGCTTATCAAGGTAAGGCCAAACGGATGGCTGCTCTCTGCTTATCAAGGTAAGGCCAACCGGATGGCTGCTCTCTGCTTATCAAGGTAAGGCCAACCGGATGGCTGCTCTCTGCTTATCAAGGTAAGGCCAACCGGATGGCTGCTCTCTGCTTATCAAGGTAAGGCCAAACGGATGGCTGCTCTCTGCTTATCAAGGTAAGGCCAAACGGATGGCTGCTCATCAAGGTAAGGCCAAACGGATGGCTGCTCTCTGCTTATCAAGGTAGGCCAACCATGGCTGCTCTCTGCTTATCAAGGTAAGGCCAACCGGATGGCTGCTCTCTGCTTATCAAGGTAAGGCCAACCGGATGGCTGCTCTCTGCTTATCAAGGTAAGGCCAAACGGATGGCTGCTCTGCTTATTGGCAAGGCCAAACGGATGGCTGCCTGCTTATCAAGGTAAGGCCAAGGTAAGGCGGATGGCTGCTCTCTGCTTATCAAGGTAAGGCCAACCGGATGGCTGCTCTCTGCTTATCAAGGTAAGGCCAACCGATAGCTGCTCTCTTTATCAAGGTAAGGCCAACCGGATGGCTGCTCTCTGCTTATCAAGGTAAGGCCAACCGGATGGCTGCTCTCTGCTTATCAAGGTAAGGCCAAACGGATGGCTGCTTCAAGGTAAGGCTAAACTCTGCTCATCAAGGTAGGATGAATATCCCTCACTTCACAGTTTAAGTGAATGGGGGGAAATGAAGGAAATAACTGTTGAATGGCGATACTCCACCCTTCTCCCAGAGTGCACTGGCACAACTTCCTGTCATTGGATTGATGTAATGATTGGCTGGAGTGAGCTTCCACTGTTAAATCCATGATGAGAAGTGTTCCAGGGTACACTTTGGGAGAAAGGTGGAGAATCGACTCGGACGATGTTTCCTCAGCCATCTGAAGGCACCTTGGCACTACCTGTCATTGCTGGACCTTTACCAAGATGGACCTTTAACATGTCTGTCTTCCCCCACCTTGGGAGCCGGGGAAGTTTGACCTGGATGGGCCAACCTTAACATGTCTGTCTGCCCCTCACGGATACCTGTCATTACTGACCTGTGGACCCAAACATGTCTGTCTGCCCCCTCACCTGGCACTACCTGTCATTGGGACCTAAAGATGGGCCAACCTTTAGTGTACGTTTATCACTTATACATGAATAAAGCCTACTGTTGCATGGACCTTTAACATGCTTCTGCCCCGGGCACTACCAGGGTCAGACAGAGAACACTGATGGACCTTTAACATGTCTTCTATATACCTGAATACAGCCATTACTGGACCTTACCAAGATGGACCTACGTCTGTCTGCCTGGCCCAGGGGAGACAGGGAACACTTTGACCTACGTTTATATATACATGAATAAATCCGAGAGTGTGGAGTACGCTTGTGTCCTTGGCCCAGGGTAGATAGAGAACACTGTTACTCTACGCTTATATATACATGAATAAAGCCAATAGGAGCAGTGTGGAGTACGCTGTGTCCCGGGGCTCCAGGGTAAGACATAGAACCCTGTTACTCACGTTTATATATACATGAATAAAGCCAATAGGATCAGTGTGGAGTACGCTGTGTCCCGGGCTCCAGGGGTAAGATATAGAACACTGTTACTCTACGTTTATATATAGATGAATAAAGCCAATAGGAGCAGTGTGAGTACGCCAGTCCCGGGCTCCAGGGTAAGACATAGAACACTGTTACTCTCACGCTATATACATGAATAAAGCCAGAGGAGCAGTGTGGAGTACGCTGTGTCCTGGGCCCAGGGTAAGACAGAACACTGTTACTCTACGTTTATATATACATGAATAAAGCCAATAGGAGCAGTGTGGAGTACGCTGTGTCTGTTACTGTAATAGCGCTTATTTCACAGACCCTGCCTGCAGGCACTGATGCTGCAGCACAATTGGATCTGCACACATTCATCAATGTAGATGGACTTCATTTCTACAATACTGTATTATCAGATTGTATGTCAGAGCCAGGGTCTGGCGAACACTGGGGGGGGGGTGGCGAACACTGGGGGGAGGGTGGCGGCGTAACACTGGGGGAGGGTGGCGTAACACTGGGGAGGAACACTGGGGGAGGGCGGCGCGTAACACTGGGGGGGCGGCGGCGTAACACTGGGGAGGGCGGCGAACACTGGGGGGAGTGGGCGGCGCGAACACTGGGGGGAGGGCGGCGGCGTAACACTGGGGGAACACTGGGGTGGCGGCGTAACACTGGGGGGGCGTGGCGATAACACTGGGGGGGAACACTGGGGGGGGGCGGCGTCACTGGGGGAGGGTGGCGGCAAAATACTGGGGGGTGGGGGGGGGTGGCTTAACTGGGGGGGTGGCGTTTGGAATGTTGTTTTGGTTCCATTGACCATCCTCTCTTCACTAAGCAGGCCTCTTCACTCTGTACTGGCTGTGTGACACTGTATGGATGGGCTTGACCCCTCTCTATTGTCCCTGACTGCATTTTAACCCCACCCACATGTTGAGGGAAGCTGTCATTGTCCAATGAATGTCCCTTATAATCGTTTAGTTGAAAGGAAACCTGTTGGGATACTTTAAACCAGGCATACATGTGGGGGTTAAATGCTTTCCAATAAAACAGCTGTATGTGCAGAATTCAGAATGTTGTGGTTTTCAGGTTACCATGGGGATGTGTTTGTGATGTCACTCCCATAGAATTGAATAGAATCCTTTTTCAGTGTGTCTTTCTCTCTTTGCAGGTGACTGAACGTTGGGACTCACTGCTGGAACCCAGGCTAGTTGCTGGGAATTTGAGCTGAGGAACAAGATGGACGTTCTTGGTCGACTTGGCCCAGGCATTTCTAAACACTGCCCCATTTCCCCTCCCCCTTGAGTTCTCAGTATTGGCCAAATTATAATAATTCGGCACACAACCCCACTTAGCTGGGTTAAATGGACCAGCCCAAATCTGGCTTTTGCCAGATCTGCTCCCATGGCCAGTCCGTTTCTGATTGGATGGACTGGGGCTTGTTCTGACTCCTCCATAGACAGTTTACCCTGGACCCAGATTAAGCTGGAGAAGTTCCATTGACTATGATTTTGTTTAGCTCAGGAGGGAGCTGGGTCTGGGAAACCAGTTTAATCAACATGTGGTCTGGATGAAGAACTATATACTGGTAGCTATTTTACTTACTGCCTCAACATGTGGTTGACTCTACAGTCTCTCTGATGAAGAACTATATACTGGTAGCTATTTTACCTTACCAAACCCCTTATCCCAGCCTTACTGTTAACATGTGGTTGACTCTACAGTCTCTCTGATGAAGAACTATATACTGGTAGCTATTTTACCTTACCAAACCCCTTATCCCAGCCTTACTGTTAACATGTGGTTGACTCTACAGTCTCTCTGATGAAGAACTATATACTGGTAGCTATTTTACCTTACAAACCCCTTATCCCAGCCTTACTGTTAACATGTGGTTGACTCAACTCATTCAGGATGTTAACATGTTTTTTTAATGGAGATTTTACCTTACCAAACCCCTTACCATGTTACTGTTAATTCAATAGTTTTGAGTTTCAGTTTATTTCCTCAGTAGACTAAACTGGTAGTAACCTACCAAACCCCCTTATCCCAGCCTTACTGTCAACATGTGGTTGACTAGATGAAGAACTATATACTTGGATTCAGTGGTTGACTAATCAAAGTCTGGATTGAAGCTATTGATTAGTTTTAGTTCTGTGTGTGATGAGCACCATTTTAATGACCCACTTAAACACCTTCTAATGTTGTGTTGTGGAAGGGAGGGCACAGGGTAGGTTGCTTTAAGTACCTTCAAATGTTATTTAATCTTTTTGTCTCTCTACTTTTTTTTACACATTGATATAACTGTGAATGTCCCATCTTGAATTTAAAAAAAAAAAAACTTGTTTGTAAGATAATAAAGTTTGATATCCTATGACTGGATAGGTGGGGTTGCCATTGTTCCAGTAGTTATCAAGAATACCATCCACACGAGGTCAGGACAATTTAACGGAATGTAAAGTAGCTATTCAGGGTAACCATGGAGCTGGGGCTTGTACAAGGAAAATACATACATTGGCGATTGGAAAACGTGTCATATTTAGTTCCGTTTTTACTTTTTAAATATAATTTATTTTACGTTGATTTACAGTAATCATTAATAACTTCCTATTTTCTGTTCAATAGTCCTATGGTTGGAAAACAATCAAGGAGCTAGATGGTGCCACAATAACATTAAATTGTATCTTTCTCAGTATCCTAACATAAAAACACCTGACACTTTAAAAAACACGCTCATGGGCAGATGTTTACGTAAGTCGATTTTTTTTCCCCTTCATGTTCGTGAATCGTAGCCATTTATCGTCTCTACCCACGGCGCGTCGATCAGTGGTCCTTCCCATTCCGTAACGGGATGCTGCTGATGTCACAGCACCAACCGAGCCAGTCAGCAACGGCACCAGCGGAGGACAGCAACCGGAATGATGGCGAATACAGAACCAATTCTAACAAAGTCCGTCCAATAACGACGTTATCTGACAAACCGAACTCTTAAGATGGAAGGAAACGTCTTCCCCGACCAAGAACAGCTTCTAGGCTTCCTGAAAAAAAGCTCAAGGAGGTATTCGACGTGTGTGATGAGGATGCTGATGGATATATTCGGGTCGAACATTTTGTGGATTTGGGGCTCCAGTTCGCAGGGGGACAGATGAGGTAAGTCTCCGTCTGTCGGTTAACGACATCCACGGATGATGATGAGGATGAATGAGAATTTGGAGGATATTTGATCGAAAGAAGCTCCTGTCTGTGCAAGTGTTTTGAAATATGATCATCACAACATGTATTAGGCCGTATGTGTGTACGTTAGTTTATTATACATGTATTCATCGCCAACGTCGCTATGACACTGACAAACAGGTTGCCAGACAGAACCGAATGTGATCTCGAGGTGACCGTTGGATTTATTTTCTGATGGATTATACGATTTGGTGTAAAAAAATCTAACCTGTTTGATAGGATCATTTAGTTGACACGGTTTAAATAGAATGATGCATTCTCATTGACGTCAACACATCTGTACGCGCGCCAACCACAGGTAGGCATATTCCTCCAGGATATTCAGACATCGATAGGTCTTTCATAATGGGGATGGTGAGTCAGACAGACCTAATGGGGAGATGTATATTATATATGTATATTATGATTGTACCGGAGATCGTGTGTGTCTGCATAAGTGTGGTTACATTTGCCAGGTTGCCATTAGGCTTCTTTATCAATGCACTCATTCATTTCACATGAATCATTATCATTTCTCTATAATGAATGAGAAATAAAACAATTATTATAGATTTGGAAAACTATTGGTGTTTCACTTGTCACAGTACAGGTTTTCCCATACACCTTTATAGACTTGAGAGGCTGACATTCAACCAACCAACATCAATACAAACACATTGAAATGCCATGTTTTAGTATCATGTGGAAGCTTATTTAACCCTGTTACAATATCCTTATAACAGACAGGCAGGGTAGGCAGACAGACCGACTGTCAGACAGACAGGCAGACTGACTGGCAGATATACAGACAGACAGGCAGGGCAGGAAGACAGGCAGACTGACAGGCATACAGACAGACCGGCAGAGCAGGAAGACAGACAAGCAGGAAGACAGGCAGGAAGACAGGCAGGAAGACAGACAGACAGGGCAGGAAGACAGACAGGCAGGGCAGGAAGACAGACAGGCAGGGCAGGAAGAGGTGGCCGGCGCACCGATTGGTGTCAAAAACTGCAACGCTGCTGTGTTCTTCACGCTCAACAGTTTCCTGTGTGTATCAAGAATGGTCCACCACCCAAAGGACATCCAGACAACTGGACACCGCTGTGCCTCGACAAACAGCCAGAATCCTTCAGGGGCCATGAATTCTACAAGGTGTTGGAAATGTTTGTTTCTCAATTGGTGTCTAGGGACCAAACGTGTGCCAGGAAAACATTGCCCACACCTTTACACCACCGCCAGCCTGTACCAGGCAGGAAGGACAGGAAACGGGATACCGAGTCAGTTGCACAACGGAATGCATTCAACTTAGGACTCTTGTTTAAGGACTCTTGTTCCTTAACTTACCTCATTTGCACTCACTGTATATAGACTTTTTTGTTTTCTTTTGTTCTACTGTATTATTGACTGTATGTTTTGTTTATTCCATGTGTAACTCTGTGTTGTTGTATCTGTCAAACCGCTTTGCTTTATCTTGGCCAGGTCGCAGTTGCAAATTGAGAACTTGTTCTCAACTAGCCTACCTGGTTAAATAAAGGTGTTCTCAACTAGCCTACCTGGTTAAATAAAGGTGTTCTCAACTGGCCTACCTGGTTAAATAAAGGTGTTCTCAACTGGCCTACCTGGTTAAATAAAGGTGTTCTCAACTACCCTACCTGGTTAAATAAAGGTGTTCTCAACTAGCCTACCTGGTTAAATAAAGGTGTTCTCAACTAGCCTACCTGGTTAAATAAAGGTGTTCTCAACTAGCCTACCTGGTTAAATAAAGGTGTTCTCAACTGGCCTACCTGGTTAAATAAAGGTGTTCTCAACTGGCCTATCTGGTTAAATAAAGGTGTTCTCAACTGGCCTATCTGGTTAAATAAAGGTGTTCTCAACTAAAGGTGAAATAAGGACTCTTGTTTCAGGACTCTTGTTTAAGGACTCTTGTTTAAGGACTCTTGTTTAAGGACTCTTGTTTAAGAACTCTTGTTTAAGAACTCTTGGTTAAGGACTCTTGTTTAAGGACTCTTGTTTAAGGACTCTTGTTTAAGGACCCTTGTTTAAGGACCCTTGTTTAAGGACTCTTGTTTAAGGACTCTTTTTAAGGACTTTAAGAACTCTTGTTTAAGAACTCTTTTAAGTTAAGGACTCTTGTTTAAGGACTCTTGTTTAAGGACTCTTGTTTAAGGACCCTTGTTTAAGGACTCTTGTTTAAGGACTCTTGTTTAAGGACTCTTGTTTAAGGACTCTTGTTTAAGGACTCTTGTTTAAGAACTCTTGTTTAAGAACTCTTGGTTAAGGACTCTTGTTTAAGGACTCTTGTTTAAGGACTCTTGTTTAAGGACCCTTGTTTAAGGACTCTTGTTTAAGAACTGTTGTTTAAGGACTCTTGTTTAAGGACCCTTGTCCTTATACCCAATACTGAACCGGGATTCGTCGGACCAGTCGATGTCTCCCCACTCCTCAAATGTTTTGGTGATCACTCCTCCACTGAAGCTGCTTCTTCCTGTTTGTAGCTGATTGGAGGGGAACCCGGTGTGGTCGTCTGCTGCAACAGCCAATCCGTGACAACTCGCACCGTTCTGCCGTCCTCCTTTCTTCTTCTCTCATCAACGAGCTGTTTTCTCCCACAGGTCTGCTGCTGACGGGGTGTTTTGTGTTTTGTCGCTCCATTCTGGATAAACTCTAGACGCTGTCGTGCGTGAAAAGCCCAGGAGGGCAGACGTTTCTGAGATACTGAGTCGCTTAGCTCACTGGTTTTGCCCATTCTAACGTTCAATAGGACAGTAACTGAATGCCTTGATGCCTGTCTGCCTTCTTTATACAGCACGGCCACGTGAATCACTGTCTGTAGGAAGGATCCATTTTCATGAACGGTGGTGTACCTAATGAACTGTCTGGTGTATGTAAATCTATCTGTCTCTCTCTCTCTCTCTCTCTCTCTCTCTCTCTCTCTCTATCTCTCTCTCTCTCTTTCACTTCTTTCTCTCCCCCCTCTCTCTCTCTCTCTCTCTCTCCCTCTCTCTCTTTCACTTCTTTCTCTTTCTCTCTCTCTCTCTCTCTCTCTCTTTCACTTCTTTCTCTTTCTCTCTTTCACTTCTCTCTCCCTCTCTCTCTATCTCTCTTTCACTTCTTTCTCTTTCACTTCTTTCTCTCTCTCTCTCTCTCTCTCTCTCACTTCTTTCTCTCTCTCTCTCTCTCTCTCTCTCTCTCTCTCTCTCTCTCTCCCCCTCTCTCTCTCTCTCTCTCTCTCTCTCTCTCTCTCTCTCTCTCTCTCTTCACTTCTTTCTCTTTCTCTCTCTCTCTCTCTCTCTCTCTCTCTCTCTCTCTCTCTCACTTCTTTTCTCGTTCTCTCTCTCTCTTCTCTCTCTCTCTCTCTCTCTCTCTCTCTCTCTCTCTCTCTCACTTCTTTCTCTTTCTCTCTCTCTCTTTCACTTCTCTCTCTCTCTCTCTCTCTCTCTCTCTCTCTCTCTCTTTCACTTCTTTCTCTCCCTCTCCCTCTCTGTCTGTCTGTCTGTCTGTCTGTCTGTCTGTCTGTCTGTCTGTCTGTCTGTCTCCTGAAAGTCACATCAGTAAATCTCAGATCCAATCTCCAGGTTATGATGCCTCCAGCTGTCAGGCTAATGGGATTGTGTAGTATTGATGCTAACGAGGAACATTTAACGCAGGGTAAACACACATCCAATGTTTTTCGTCCCGTCCCAGATGCCAAGATCAGTCGGCCTAACATTTCTCTCTGTGTAGAGGGCCTATGTGTGATGTCTACACACGACTCAACACGACTCAGTAATATACCTTACACAGTAATATACCCTACAGAGGCAGCTCAGTTCATCAGTAATATACCCTACAGAGGCAGCTCAGTGCATCAGCACACGACTCAACACAGTAATATACCCTACAGAGGCAGCTCAGTGCATCAAAACACGACTCAACACAGTAATATACCCTACAGAGGCAGCTCAGTGCATCAACACACGACTCAACACGACTCAACACAGTAATATACCCTACAGAGGCAGCTCAGTGCATCAGCACACGACTCAACACAGTAATATACCCTACAGAGGCAGCTCAGTGCATCAAAACACGACTCAACACAGTAATATACCCTACAGAGGCAGCTCAGTGCATCAACACACGACTCAACACAGTAATATACCCTACAGAGGCAGCTCAGTGCATCAAAACACGACTCAATACAGTTATATACCCTACAGAGGCAGCTCAGTGCATCAAAACACGACTCAACACAGTAATATACCCTACAGAGGCAGCTCAGTTCATCAACACACGACTCAACACGACTCAACACAGTAATATACCCTACAGAGGCAGCTCAGTGCATCAAAACACGACTCAATACAGTAATATACCCTACAGAGGCAGCTCAGTGCATCAAAACACGACTCAACACAGTAATATACCCTACAGAGGCAGCTCAGTTCATCAACACACGACTCAACACGACTCAACACAGTAATATACCCTACAGAGGCAGCTCAGTGCATCAAAACACGACTCAACACAGTAATATACCCTACAGAGGCAGCTCAGTTCATCAAAACACGACTCAACACAGTAATATACCTTACAGAGGCAGCTCAGTGCATCAACACACGACTCAACACAGTAATATACCCTACAGAGGCAGCTCAGTTCATCAAAACATGACTCAACACAGTAATATACCTTACAGAGGCAGCTCAGTGCATCAACACGACTCAACACAGTAATATACCCTACAGAGGCAGCTCAGATCAGCACACGACTCAACACAGTAATATACCCTACAGAGGCAGCTCAGTTCATCAAAACATGACTCAACACAGTAATATACCCTACAGAGGCAGCTCAGTTCATCAACAAACGACTCAACACGACTCAACACAGTAA
Organism: Oncorhynchus masou masou; assembly: GCF_036934945.1. Classification (NCBI taxonomy): domain Eukaryota; kingdom Metazoa; phylum Chordata; class Actinopteri; order Salmoniformes; family Salmonidae; genus Oncorhynchus; species Oncorhynchus masou. The sequence continues at coordinate 329,106 of NW_027012949.1, forward strand.
TATACCCTACAGAGGCAGCTCAGTTCATCAAAACACGACTCAACACAGTAATATACCTTACAGAGGCAGCTCAGTGCATCAACACGACTCAACACAGTAATATACCCTACAGAGGCAGCTCAGATCAGCACACGACTCAACACAGTAATATACCCTACAGAGGCAGCTCAGTTCATCAAAACATGACTCAACACAGTAATATACCCTACAGAAGCAGCTCAGTTCATCAACAAACGACTCAACACGACTCAACACAGTAATATACCCTACAGAGGCAGCTCAGTTCATCAACAAACGACTCAACACGACTCAACACAGTAATATACCCTACAGAGGCAGCTCAGTTCATCAACAAACGACTCAACACAGTAATATACCCTACAGAGGCAGCTCAGTTCATCAAAACACAACTCAACACAGTAATATACCCTACAGAGGCAGCTCAGTGCATCAACACACGACTCAACACAGTAATATACCCTACAGAGGCAGCTCAGTGCATCAACACGACTCAACACGACTCAACACAGTAATATACCTTACAGAGGCAGCTCAGTGCATCAACACGACTCAACACAGTAATATACCTTATAGAGGCAGCTCAGTGCATCAACACGACTCAACACAGTAATATAACTTATAGAGGCAGCTCAGTGCATCAACACGACTCAACACAGTAATATACCTTACAGAGGCAGCTCAGTGCATCAACACACGACTCAACACAGTAATATACCCTACAGAGGCAGCTCAGTTCATCAGTAATATACCCTACAGAGTCAGCTCAGTTCATCAGTAATATACCTTACAGAGGCAGCTCAGTGCATCAACACACGACTCAACACGACTCAACACAGTAATATACCCTACAGAGGCAGCTCAGGTCATCACACGACTCAACACAGTAATATACCCTACAGAGTCAGCTCAGTGCATCAACACACGACTCAACACAGTAATATACCCTACAGAGGCAGCTCAGTTCATCAGTAATATACCCTACAGAGGCAGCTCAGTTCATCAGTAGTATACCTTACAGAGGCAGCTCAGTTCATCAGTAATATACCCTACAGAGGCAGCTCAGTTCATCAGTAATATACCCTATAGAGGCAGCTCAGTTCATCAGTAGTATACCTTACAGAGGCAGCTCAGTTCATCAGTAATATACCCTACAGAGGCAGCTCAGTTCATCAGTAATATACCCTACAGAGGCAGCTCAGTTCATCAGTAATATACCTTACAGAGGCAGCTCAGTTCGTCAGTAATATACCCTACAGAGGCAGCTCAGTTCATCACATGACTCAACACAGTAATATACCCTACAGAGGCAGCCCAGTTCATCAGTAATATACCCTACAGAGGCAGCTCAGTTCATCAGTAGTATACCCTACAGAGGCAGCCCAGTTTGTCAGTAATATACCATACAGAGGCAGCTCAGTTCATCACAGTAATATACCCTACAGAGGCAGCCCAGTTCATCAGTAATATACCCTACAGAGGCAGCCCAGTTCATCAGTAATATACCCTACAGAGGCAGCCCAGTTCATCAGTAATATACCCTACAGAGGCAGCCCAGTTCATCAGTAATATACCCTACAGAGGCAGCCCAGTTCATCAGTAATATACCCTACAGAGGCAGCCCAGTTCATCAGTAATATACCCTACAGAGGCAGCTCAGTTCATCAGTAGTATACCCTACAGAGGCAGCCCAGTTCGTCAGTAATATACCCTACAGAGGCAGCTCAGTTCATCAGTAATATACCCTACAGAGGCAGCCCAGTTCATCAGTAATATACCCTACAGAGGCAGCCCAGTTCATCAGTAATATACCCTACAGAGGCAGCCCAGTTCATCAGTAATATACCCTACAGAGGCAGCCCAGTTCATCAGTAATATACCCTACAGAGGCAGCTCAGTTCATCAGTAATATACCCTACAGAGGCAGCTCAGTTCATCAGTAATATACCCTACAGAGGCAGCTCAGTTCATCAGTAATATACCTTACAGAGGCAGCTCAGTTCATCAGTAATATACCCTACAGAGGCAGCTCAGTTTATCACATGACTCAACACAGTAATATACCTTACAAAGGCAGCCCAGTGCATCAGTAATATACCCTACAGAGGCAGCTCAGTTCATCAGTAATATACCCTACAGAGGCAGCTCAATTCATCAGTAATATACCCTACAGAGGCAGCTCAGTTCATCAGTAATATACCTTACAGAGGCAGCTCAGTTCATCAACACGACTCAACACAGTAATATACCCTACAGAGGCAGCTCAGTGCATCAAAACACGACTCAACACAGTAATATACCCTACAGAGGCAGCTCAGTTCATCAAAACACGACTCAACACAGTAATATACCCTAGAGAGGCAGCTCAGTGCATCAACACACGACTCAACACAGTAATATACCCTACAGAGGCAGCTCAGTGCATCAACACGACTCAACACGACTCAACACAGTAATATACCTTACAGAGGCAGCTCAGTGCATCAACACGACTCAACACAGTAATATACCCTACAGAGGCAGCTCAGTGCATCAACACACGACTCAACACAGTAATATACCCTACAGAGGCAGCTCAGATCATCACACGACTCAACACAGTAATATACCTTACAGAGGCAGCTCAGTGCATCAACACACGACTCAACACAGTAATATACCTTACAGAGGCAGCTCAGTGCATCAACACACGACTCAACACGACTCAACACAGTAATATACCCTACAGAGGCAGCTCAGGTCATCACACGACTCAACACAGTAATATACCCTACAGAGGCAGCTCAGTTCATCAGTAATATACCCTACACAGAGCCAGCTCAGTGCATCAACACACGACTCAACACAGTAATATACCTTACAGAGGCAGCTCAGTGCATCAACACACGACTCAACACGACTCAACACAGTAATATACCTTACAGAGGCAGCTCAGTTCATCAACACGACTCAACACAGTAATATACCCTACAGAGGCAGCTCAGTTCATCAACACGACTCAACACAGTAATATACCCTACAGAGGCAGCTCAGTTCATCAGTAATATACCCTACAGAGGCAGCTCAGTTCATCAGTAATATACCTTACAGAGGCAGCTCAGTTCATCAGTAATATACCCTACAGAGGCAGCTCAGTTCATCAGTAATATACCCTACAGAGGCAGCTCAGTTCGTCAGTAATATACCCTACAGAGGCAGCTCAGTTCATCAGTAATATACCCTACAGAGGCAGCTCAGTTCATCAGTAATATACCCTACAGAGGCAGCTCAGTGCATCAGTAATATACCCTACAGAGGCAGCTCAGTTCATCAGTAATATACCTTACAGAGGCAGCTCAGTTCATCAGTAATATACCCTACAGAGGCAGCTCAGTTCATCAGTAATATACCTTACAGAGGCAGCTCAGTTCATCAGTAATATACCCTACAGAGGCAGCTCAGTTCATCAGTAATATACCCTACAGAGGCAGCTCAGTTCATCAGTAATATACCCTACAGAGGCAGCTCAGTTCATCAGTAATATACCCTACAGAGGCAGCCCAGTTCATCAGTAATATACCCTACAGAGG